>NC_080068.1:52216856-52516856 GCF_949987535.1 Balaenoptera acutorostrata | reverse complement strand
AATCAAGCAAAACTCTTAAAAGTAAAAACACATCTAACAAAAAACTCAGTGGCTGAGTTTTCTAACAGATTTGACACAGCTGAAAAGAAAACTGGAGATTAGAAAATAAACCCAAAGAACTTTATCTGGAATTTAAATCAGAGAGATAAAGAGTCAGTAAATTGGAAAGAAAAATAGAAAGAAAAACATAGAGGATGTCCAACTGGATTTTTACAAGCAGATGAGAGAGGAAATGGTCAACATTTGAAGGCAATGGCTGAAAACTTCCCAGAAATAATAAAAAATAACAATCCACTGTTTTAAGAAATCCAATTTACCAATTCTTAACTTTACATTTCTAGTCAAAAAACAAGGATCTTAGAACTCTGATTGACACTTATCCACCTCCCAGCTCATTTACTATTGCTGTTGGGCATTTTAAGTCCATGTTTTTTTTTTAAAGCTCCACAACTTGGGGTGAGGAAGAGAGTCCTCTCTTATTTTCTCACTTGTTAGTTCACATTGCAATCTACTTTTCCTATGTCATTTAGCTCCTTACAATCACTCTGGGTAACTGCAACTGCCATTTTCTCTCTGAGTCAACTTTATCAGTGGTGTAGAGCAAAGCCCGTTCTCTTCTAATTCCCAATGCACGTTAACACAAAGGTGTGCAGCATAATAGAATTAATAAAAGATTTGAGAGTTATGCACAAACAGGAGCCAACTGAAAATTCAACTCCTGTAGTTTCTGTTCCTAGAAACATTGCTTCCCTCTAGAGTTAATTTCTCCCTGCTTATAGATCTTCTCTGGTCCCGCTGTGGGGGACCACAGAGTTCTGCCTAAATTTCATTTCCCAGAGTTCTGCCTAAATTTCATTTCCATATTCTCTTCTTCAAATTCAGGTTTTCTTGTCCTACCCACTTTTGTAATTATTTTGTGGATCTCATACACAGTGAATAAAAAAGATAACAAACAATTTTTTTAAAATGATGATGGGAGAGATACAGGGTTCTTCAGAAGCAGATAGCAAGGAGTTATCTAACCTAGGTAGCCTAGGCTTCCCTGAGAAAATCTAAACTAGAGTCTGAAGGATGAGTAGGAGTTAGCCACACAAAGGGAAGAAGGATGTGTGGGGAGGAGTGGTCTAGAAAGCAAGGGAGAAGTAATTTGTGTGATTTGAGAAGTGAAAGAATATCAGCGTGACAGGAGTTTGGCTTGAAACAGAACAAGTACTAACAGATAAAGCTATGCTAAATGGACTGTGGAAAGCTCTAAAGGGCTTAGATTTGGAATTGAAAAGTTCTACTGGATTCTGATTACCTTCATTTTAAATGGTGAGCATTATAAGCTATTCTTCTTCCTGGGTTTCCTTCCAAAAAGAAATGGGAAGCCATACAAAGCAACCCAAAAGTCTGATCTTGGGGGCTTTTTAATGTCATTTGGGGGTTGAATCATTAAAAAACTCCCAACCTTATACAAAACCTCTTAATGTGTTAAGTACACATACTTAATATGACCAATGTCCAACCCTGAAGGCAAAGTAAAGACATCTGCACCAATTTGGTGAATCTTAATAATGATACTTAAAACAATCTACCTCTTAATTCCAATTTTATCACTTTTAAAATATGCCAAATGCTTTTCCTCACTCTCATCTATATTAACACTGTCTATAAGATAACAAAGCATTCCATCAAAAGGACAATTAAGTGGATCAAATCGAAGATTAGGCATCATGTAAACAAGCCAAAAAGGAAAAATGAAAAAGAGTAAAGGAGAGACGATGTGAGAACAAGAGTGAGAGAGAAGGAAAAGCCAGTAAATTTGTGGCATTGACAATTTTGTTTTATTTTGCTTCAATGATATTAGTAAAATATGTATATAGACACAAGTTTTATTTGTATAGACACAGACTTAGACACAAAATTGAGCATGCAATTTATTACCCTATACATTTAATCCATTTGTGTGGATTACAAAATACAAATCAAAATTTTCCAAGTAGAAACATGAATATAAATATAGAGATACACACAATAAAAAAGTATGGAGAGATAATAAAATGTTCACCTTAAAATTGAATTAAGTGTAAAATACTATAACACATACATTGTACATACAACATACAAATCAAGTAATTTTCATAATTGCCCTTTTTTTGCTAGATAAGCATCAGAAAATAGATTCATAGGTTGAAGTTACCTAAGCAAAATCTTTTGTTCTCAAGATTTTAGTAAATAAGTATCAATAGATAATTATTTTTACTGTAATAGATCTATTTTGCCATTTTCTTCTTCAGAAGAAAAACTATTTTGATTTTTGCTTGTGGTAGTAATACAGCTAAAGAAAAATTGCTTAAGATTGTATTAACCCTGCAATAACAAAAGAAAGCTTAGATAACGATTTCTCCATTACCCACTTAAAAAGATGGTCAGACAGCAATTGCCTCAAGTTTGGTAACCACCTGCTGAGTTTGCAAGGATCACAGACAACAAATAGGGAATTTTTCCATGTAACAGAGTAAATAGCAGGCTTATTACTTCCCACAAGATTTACAGATGGGACAATCAGAAATTCTCCAAAAGATTACTTAAGGGTCAAAGAACCTAACTCTTAATGAGTAGAGAAAGAGGGCTTTCTTTGCTCTTTGCATTCCCACAGATAAAAATCAATTTGGATAAATATCATTGTTACAAGACTTTTAAACATTATTTGGTAAAATGATAGATGGACTTAAAATCATAGCATGTTGGAAAATTAAGATGGGGAAACATTCATAGATATTCCACTCAAAGTTTGCTTCAGACTTTAGAGGAATATTCTAATAGCTTTGTAAAAGATCATGGTGCTGGGGCTGAAGATAAGCTTTTTTTTTTTTTAATTTTATTTATTTATTTATTTATTTATTTATTTATTTATGGCTGTGTTGGGTCTTCGTTTCTGTGCGAGGGCTTTCTCTAGTTGCGGCAAGTGGGGGCCACTCTTCATCGCGGTGCACGGGCCTCTCACTATCGCGGTCTCTCTTGTTCCGGAGCACAGGCTCCAGACGCGCAGGCTCAGTAATTGTGGCTCATGGGCCCAGTTGCTCCGCGGCATGTGGGATCTTCCCAGACCAGGGCTCGAACCCGTGTCCCCTGCATTGGCAGGCAGATTCTCAACCACTGCGCCACCAGGGAAGACCTGAAGATAAGCTTTTAATGTATCTAGCGATTCTATTTCATAGGGCATGGTTTAGCTCATGGTTTAATCATGTTTTGATGTGATTGTTTCCACTGTCTGCATCCTAAATTAATCTTCTGCCATTCTTCCCATGCTTTTCAAAATGCCTTCACATTTATATTTTCACTGTTCCTCTGAATAAAACGCTTATGGGAAAGCATTCTAAATGCAGATACCTCTGCCTAGATTTACTTCTTTATGCTTCCACAGGTATTCACCATGCCCCTTTACAGGAAGCCCACGTACAGACATGTTTTATTAAAGTGACTTGTTTCTTCTCAGGTCTCAGAGGTGTCCAGCAGCCTCAGCTTGGCATGTGAATCAACCCTCCAGCAACTTTCCACACTTGTCTCATTCTTCTCTAGCATATGCCAGTCATGTTCGTAAACAGTTCATTCCAAAATTTTCTTAAGTTAAATATTGTTATTATTGATTCCATATACAATTATATATCTGGATGTTAAAAAAAAAATCTCATATTTACAAAACCTTCCTGTAAAGCTTGAGTGAGACCCCTGTATTAATATAAAAAAGACTCTGACTTCTCCTTATTAAGTTCCTTGTCTAGCACTACATTTTTTTCTGAGGGAATCTTTTCACTTGCCCAGTTTACTAAAATTCTCAGTACTATTTTCTTTATCTCAAAATAGAGATAAAAGTTAGTAATATCTACTTATTGGAATTTAAATGCTCTCTTGCACTTGTAATGTTACATAGATTTTATATAAGCTGTGTGTTTTTTCAATCTATATCTTCTCCAATTATTTAAAAATTTGACCAGATTTAATAGTGAGCAAAGATATGTAAACTCTGATTTTAAAATATGGTAAGTTCTGTGTGGATTTATTGAGAACAGAGTAAATGCCATTTTTATACTTGCTTTACATGTTAACATAGTATATTAGCTTTTACAGAGTTAGCTTTTGAAATTTTGACTTCTGAAAAATCTTTGGCGGGAAGGGGTATGGGTTGACAATTTGGATACTGTTACATGTGTAACTGAACAATTTACTTGAACATTTAAGCAAATGGATGGCTGTTAATGGGAGCCAGGTTCTTCACTGTTACAGTGGAAATTTTCAGATAAGCAAAAGGAAGCTAACATCATCCATGTACTAATGAATTAGAGTTGGAGAAATCAGTATGAATTCATGTTTAGCTTAATATAGATACAGATGGACACATATAGAAGTACTTATAGATATGTATATATAACTGGGTTAGTAAACACATATATTTCCTTCCTTTGTCACCTGAGAAGACCTAGAAGCAGTGACACTCTAGTAGCAACAAGCATACCTAGCACTCAGATCTTGGTTCCTAAAACCATTTTCTAATAAAATGAACCAGGGCTCCTTGGAGGAATGTCTGCTCATAGGACTGGGTAAGGAAATATACAAGATGAGTCATGAACATCTTCCCAGCATCAGAGCATAAGGAAGTGCCTTTATCCAAAAAAAATGGTGAGGGTATGTCAAGAACAGGAGCCAACTGAAAGCTGGAACAATGGCCCAAACTGGAACAAATTGAGAACAAAATAAAGTCATATATTACAACCCCAAACATAAAGCAAATATTCCTAAGTCCATACTGATATAAATGAATAAGTAAGTAAACGGAGAAGAGACAAACCTCTTGTGCAGAATTCCAAATAAATTTCATAGATACTTCTTCCCCAAGGAGCTGATGAATAACTATGCCCTCCTACAGTGCGAGCAGCACATAGTAGCTTGGTTCCAAAAATATATAGTATGGGAGGGGGAGGAAGAAGAGTAACTTCACTGTAGAGAAACCTGAAAAACACTACGTCAGCCAAAGTCAACAGCAGCAGTGATAAATCGTGCTGACAGAATGCAATGATATAATGAAAATGGCACTTTACCTCTGTGGTCTTTCTCCTAAAACCCCCTGATCCCTGTCTAATTATGAGAAAAAGAGACAAATTCCAATAGAGAGGCATTCTACAAAATACTTGAGTAGAGTTCCTCAAAACTGTCAAGGTCATTTTAAACTAGAAAATTCTGAGAAACTCTTAAATCTAAGGGGAGTCTAAGGGGACATGACAACTAAATGTAACGTATCCTGGATTGATCCTAGAACACAAAAAGGACATTCAGTAAAATCTATGAAAATAGGAATAAAGTAGGGAGTTTGGTTAATATTAATTGTTTTAGTTCAGGCTGCTACAGGAAAGTACCATGGATCTGGTAGTTTATAAAAAAAAAAAAAAAAGACATTTATTTCTCACAGTTCTAGAGGCTGGAAATCCATGCCAGCATGATCGAGTTCTAATGAGGATTCTCTTTCTCTTTTCAGTTCTCTAACTTTTGATTGTATTCTCACATGCAGGAAGCAGAGAGCCTGAGCAAGCACACGTCTCTTTTCATGAGGGCAATAATCCCATTCAAGAGGGTTTAACTCTCATACCTAATTTTCTCCCAAAGGCACCACCTTTTAATAACATTTCATTGGGGGTTAGGATTTCAACATATGAATTTTGGGGAGTCACATTTGGTTCATAACAGTAATGTATCAATATTTGTTCATCAGTTGTAACAAATGTACCCTACTAATGTAAGATGTTAATAATAGTGGAAACTGGGTGTGGGATATATGGAAATGGGAACTCTCTGTAATATCTTCTCAATTTTTCTGTTAATCTAAAACTGTTCTTGAAAAATGTCTATTAAAAAAAATAAGTGGGGAGATGGGAACCAAAAATAAATAAATAAAAACCCTACAACATATAGTAATTGTAGTTTTCTGCCAGTAACAATGAATCTGCTTAAATGGGCTTTGAAGCTGGTGTGTGGGAAGCATGTCCCTTAGGCAGTGATGGAGCTAAACTGACCATTAACCACATCTGTAAGGTTTTGTCTTCCCTTCCTTGAGTTCTGCTACTGAAGTATTTTGAGAACTTGCCAAATGTCTAGCCGTATTTCTCAAACTATGTCAAGGGTCTACCATCATAATGATAGTCATATTCGGTGACCAAATAAGTTAGAAAAATGTAAGTAACAGCTCAGTACCATCAACAGGAGGTTATAGGAATCGTGGTGAACTGGAGAACACATGGTTTGCCTGGAGTCATAATAATTAAAATTATCTTAAAACACAGAACACAGTTTGCTAAGTCAGACTCCTTTGGCTGCCAGTTTGGACCACAGAATTGACTGATAAAAACTAATCCCTCAAAGCAATTTTTAAAAATCTGATAGTAAAATCCAGCACTCCAGGTATTCCTTCTTTAATTAATTCCATGGTTCCATTCAAGCCTACTTGTCTTGGATTCGGATTGGATAATCAACGTTGGATCACATATGTCAAACACAATGTTTCTGTTTTTTTTGTATTTCTCAACTTTCTCCATCTGGAATGGCGGAGAAAGTTGAGAAATACAAATAAAATGCTGTTCAATCAATATGATTTAAAAGTCAAATTATTCTTCAATTCTACACTATGGCCAATTGAAAAGAAATACAACAAAATAGAGACAGGGATTGAAAGAAATTAAGAGAATAAAGAACGACTGCCTCTTTAAACTCTATTTTCCCCAGCTACTTATAAATGGTTCATAGGATGACCTAAGCCTGAGCTTCAGTTTTCCCAAGTTCTTAAGCTAATACTGCCACGATGAATAAAAATATAGGCACCAAACCAACAAACCACTTTTCTTGAACCACATATTCTCTTGCCTTGTACTCTGTGTTGGCAACCCCAGCTTCTGGTGGTTTCTTTTTCCTCCTAACTACATTCCCCCACTTGTTCTTTAGATGTAATAACTGAGATTGAATTTCTAATACCTCCTTAACTTGCCCCTTGTACTGTGTCTGCCTCTGACGGTTCAGAATATTCTCCAGCCTAATTCTAACATAACCTTGAGATTTTTTTTTATTGAGCCCTAGAAGCAAGGAACATGGCAGCCCAAGAGTATCATATGTTGAGTAGGCATAGGTGAAGAATAGTTAATGGAATTTGGATAAGCTATACTGGATTCCCAACTTATGAAGCATAAATTTGAATTCAAGCCTGCCTTATCTGTGTTTTTAACCCTTTTTATTCAAGTTAGGAAATTTCCACGTAATTCTAAAAATCCTCTGTATCTATCTATCTATCTATCTATCTATCTATCTATCTATCTATCTATCATCTATCATTTGTCTGTTTGTCAAGGGTCATCTGTATTCCCTATTGTGTAAAAACTTACTTTTTATTGTGATAACATATACATAACAAAATATACCATCCTAACAATTTTTAGGTTTACAGTTCAGTTGCATTAAGTGTATTCATATTGTTGTGAAACATCACCACTATAATCTCTAGAACATTTTCATCTTCCCAAATTGAAACTTTGTACCCATTAGACAATAACTCCCCATTCCCCTTTCTCCTCCAGCCTCTGGTACTCATCATTCAATTTTTCTGCAGCTATGAATTTGATTACTCTAGGTGCTTACTACCAGTGGAATCATACAATATTTGTCCTTTGCAAGTGGCTTAGGTGACTTAGCATTATGTCCTCAAGGTTCAACCCTGTTGTACCATGTGTCAGAATTTCTTATCTTTTTAAGGCTGAATAATATTCCATTGTACATATATACATTTTGTTTAAACATTTACCTACAGCTGGACATTTGGGTTGTTTCCTCCTTTTGGCTATTGTGAATAATGGTATGAATGTGAATTGTGAATAATGTTATCAGCGTTTGTGTACAAATATCTGTTTAAGTCCCTGCTTTCATTTCTTTGGGGAATAAACCTAGAAGTGGAATCACGTGGTAATTCTGTCTTTTGAGGAAACACCCAACGTTTTCCCCCCACAGCGGCACCATTTTACCTTCCCACCAGCAATGCACAAGATTTCAATTTCTCCGCATTTTCACCAATACGTAATTTCTTTTCCTCCCTCCCTCCTTTCCTTCCTCACTTTCTTTTTTCCTCCCTACCTTCCTTCTTACCTGCCTTCCTCCCTCCTTCTCTCCCTCCCTCCTTCTTTTGTTTCTTTCTTCCTTCTTTTCTTCCTTCCTTCCTTTTTCTCTCTTTCTTTCTTTCTTTCTTCAGCCATCTTCATGAGTATGAAAGGGTATCTCAAGCTGGTTTTGATTTGAATTTCCCTAACAATTAGTAATGTTGAGCATCTTTACATGTGCTTATTGGCCATCTGTATATCCTCCTTGGAGAAATGTCTATCTGAGTCTTTTGCCCATTTTTAAGTTGAGTTGCTTGTTTTTGTTGAGTTGTAGGAGTTCTGTATAAAGCTTAGATATCAACCCCTTATCAGGTAAATGATTGGCAAATATTTTCCCCAATTCCATGTGTTGCCTTTCACTCTGTTGATAGTGTCCTTTGATGCACAAGTGTTTAATTTTGATGAAGTCCAATTTATCTGTTTTTTTCTTTTCTTGCTTGTGCTTTTGGTATCACATGTGTTAAAACTTTTGTGATATTAGATCTTTCCCCAATTTGATCTGTAGGATTTATATTACCTGATGTTCTAGACTTTACGGAAAATATATCTTTATGAGGAAGCAAAATCTTGAGAGTCAAAATTCAAGGAATTCCTGGATTCATGTGGGGATTGTTTTCTTGCTCATGAGTGCTTGTTTTATGATACAAGGACCAAGGACTCATAAGAAAAATATACAGTTACTAAATGAGCTCTCTGAGGAAGCTCAATCTCTCTCTCTCTCTGGAAATTCCCCTGCCAGGAATCACTGGCTATGGACTGTTAGGTAATGGAAGGGAGAATAGGAAAAAATATTGCCATAGAAAAAGAGAGGTTAACCTATATAAAGATTTGAAAAAGTTTTACAGTTTTAAGCTGGGCTTAGAATGTACCATTTCCTAATTCCATGCTGCAACATTCATAATGAGGCCTTTAAAATTTCCCAAGATTCTTCAATATTGAACAGTTTCTATTCTTGTTCTTCCTCTAGAAGCTTAGGGAGGTCATAGCTACTGAGGGATATACTGCTAAAAGCAACAGTAAAGTTATTTTTGAATTCGGAATTTCTATGAAAATAGGGAGCAAATAATGGCAGATATTTTACGCAAACACTATATTACTACAAAAAGTTAGGGACAAAGACACTTTTAATAGAATTTTTCCTTACTTTCAGTATAAATAACTATTTACTCTTCTGAAAGGTAGTAATAGTTGTGTTTCATTTTACACAGAAAAAGAACTATGTGCATTTATAGTTATTTCGCCATTCAGAGATGAGTGTTGCCGCTAAAGGTTGTATATAGATATACTAAAAACTATAATTAAAACTTTACATAAAGATTTCATGGAACTTCTTTTCACAGGGGCTTATGGTCCATACAAAATTAAGCAAAAGTATTGTTCTAAATATAAGAAAGATAGTCCTTACCCTACTGAATTTTAGTGTAAAAGGCTTACAACCTTTGAAGGCCTGACAATGAAATGTAAATTAAACACATATGTTGCATTCATATGTCTATTATTTAATTGGTATTTTTATAGTCTCATTTTAATATAACACTTTGAGAAAGGTAATATTATACCATTTTGAACTCATAAGACTAAAATTCAGAAAAATCTAAGAAACTTGTTTAAGTTTACCTCAAGCCAAGATTTGAACTAGGTCTTCAGCTCCCCAAATCAATCCTCTCTCTCTCCATTACATCTCTCCATTACATCTCCATTAAATGTCAGGCTCATTTAAATAAATTTCACAAGAATGCATTATCAAACCTCTATTAATCTCTGTGCTGGAAACTTCAGGTAATATATATGAGTGAGTAAGATGCAGTTCTTTTTCTTAAGATGCATTGGGTAGAAAGTAGTCATAGGTAATATTATTTGTTGTAAGTACAGTCAAATGTGCCATAGCCCATAGGCACTGGCAAATGCTGTGCAACTCTAAATTCTCATAGACAACCACCATTTCTGAGTAAGGATTTAGCACTGTAATGTCAGCTGGAGCCCTCCTCCCCTTGAGCATCTGGTTAAACTTGACCTAAGTACAATGTCCAAGGCTTGCAGAATCTGCTGCACGAATTCTGTGAGATTCCAGAACTTATTCATTCTGCGGTGATCATCAGGGTGAAAAATCCCAAGTCTTCACCAGATTACATCCCCAAACATATACCCCCAAATGCCATATTATCTATGCATTTAGAAACCTGTCATAATACTAGTTGGGGGGAAAAGGAGCCCATTGCAGATCATGTGGTCTCCTATAACTCACGATTCATTTCTTCTCTCTTCCTCTCTCTTCTCAAGCTCTTCTGCTTTCTCACATGTAATAATTCTACTCACATTTGGCACCTTTTGGAAAACTCACCTATTCTTCTATTTGCTCATTACAGTATTTTTGTCAAAAATTAACAATTTTATATTTATGGGGAATTCTGGTAAACAAAATATTTTGTTTTCATTATGTTTTCCTATCTTTTTCTCTCTCCCTTATCTTCACTCTCTGAGGACATTGTAGTTATATCAACTGAAAGGATTAATATTTCATTTAACTACAGATAATCATACTCAACAACATATAACTAGTATCTATGGAAAAGTTTTGGAATTTTGATGAATTATTAGGAATTGGTGAATTACTAGAAATGATAATGTATAGTAGGCAGGCAAGGTCATATTTTACTGTTATTATTGTTGTGGTGGTGATTGTGATGGTTGTTAGTATCTATCAATACTCTGTCTTACTAGATCACTTGTAAAAGTATTGACTCCTGGTGGGGGGACCTTCAAGATGGTGGAGGAGTAAGACGTGGAGATCACCTTCCTCCCCACAAATACATCAAAAATACATCTACATGTGGAAAAACTCCTAAAGAACACCTACTGAAAGCTGGCAGAAGACCTCAGACTTCCCAAAAGGCAGGAAAATACCCATGTACCTGGGTAGGGCAAAAGGAAAAAGAAAAAAGAAAAAACAGAGACAAAAGAATAGGGACAGGACCTGCACCTCTGGGAGGGAGCTGTGAAGGAGGAAAAGTTTC
This sequence comes from Balaenoptera acutorostrata, assembly GCF_949987535.1. NCBI lineage: Eukaryota > Metazoa > Chordata > Mammalia > Artiodactyla > Balaenopteridae > Balaenoptera > Balaenoptera acutorostrata. The sequence continues at coordinate 52,505,671 of NC_080068.1, read as the reverse complement.
CACACACTAGGAAGCCCCTTCACTGGTGGAGACGCGGAAAGGGCGGGGGGAGGGAAGCTTCAGAGCCTCGGAGGAGAGTGCAGCAATAGGGGTGCAGAGGGCAAAGCGGAGAGATTCCCGCACAAAGGATCAGTGCCGACCAGCACTCACCAGCCTGAGAGGCTTGTCTGCTTACCCACCAGGGTGGGTGGGGGCTGGGAGCTGAGGCTCAGGCTTCAGAGGTCAGACCCCAGGGAGAGGACTGGGGTTGGCTGCGTGAACACAGCCTGAAGGGGCTAGTGCGCCACAGCTAGCCGGAAGGGCATCTGGGAAAAAGTCTGGACCTGCCTAAGAGGCAAGAGACCTTTGTTTCAGGGTGCACGAGGAGAGGGGATTCCTTCCCTGTCTGCCCACAGAAGGCAGAGCACCGCCTGCCTAAACGAGCTCCAGAGACAGCATGAGCTGTGGCTGTCAGCTTGGACCCCAGAGATGGGCATGAAACTCTAATGCTGCTACTGCAGCCACCAAGAATCCTGTGTGCCAGCACAGGTCATTATCCACAACCCCCCCCAACCCCCAGGAGCTTGTGCAGCCCACCACTGCCAGGGTCCCGTGATCCAGGCACATGTTACTCGGGAGAACACATGATATGCCCCAGGCTGTTGCAACATCACGCCAGCCTCTGCCACTGCAGGCTCACCCTGCATTCCAATTATGAAAACTGTACCCCTCTCTCCCCCTGGCCTGAATGAGCAACAGCCCCTTACTCAGCCGCTGCTTTAACCCCATGCTGTCTGAGCGGGAACAGATACCTGAGGGCGACCTACACGCAGAGGTGGGGCCAAAACCAAAGCTGAACTCCAGGAGCTGTGCGAACAAAGAAGAGAAAGGGAAATTTCTCCGTGCAGCATCCGGAACAGTGGATTAAATCTCCACAATCAACTTGAGGTACCCTGCATCTGTGGAATACCTGAACAAACAACGAATCATCCAAAAATTGAGGTGGTGGGCTTTGGGAGCAACTGTAGACTTGAGGTTTGCTGATTTGTTTCTGATTCTTAAGTTTATCTTCGTTTAGTGTTTAGTGCTTGTTATCATTGGTGGATTTGTTTATTGGTTTGGTTGCTCTCTTCTTTTATTTTTTTAAATTATTATTATTATTTAATTTTTTTATTTTAATAATTTTTTTCTTTATTATTGTTTTTTTCTCTTTCTTTCTTTCTCCCTTTTCTTCTGAGCTGTGTGGCTGACAAGGTCTTGGTGCTCTGGCCTTGCGTCAGGCCTGAGACTCTGAGGTGTGTGAGCCAAGTTCAGGATATTGGACCACCAGAGAACTCCCAGCCCCATGTAATATCAATTGGCGAGAGCTCTCCCAGAGATCTTCCTCACAATGCTAAGACCCAGCTCCACCCAATGGCCAGAAAACTCCAGTGCTGGACACCCCATTCCGAACAACTAGTAAGACAGGAGCACAACCCCACCCATTCACAGAGAGACTGCCTAAAATCATACTAAGTACACAGACACCCCAAAACACACCACTGGACATGGCCCTGCCCACCAGAAAAACAAGATCCAGCCCCACCTAACAGGACACAGGCACCAGTCCCCTCCACCAGGAAGCCTACACAACCATTGAACAAACCTCACCCCCCACTGGGGACAGACATCAAAAACAATGGGAACTATGAACCTGCAGCCTGTGAAAAGGAGACCCCAAACACAGTAAGTTAAAATGAGAAGACAGAGAAATATGCAGCAGATGAAGGAGCAAGGTAAAAACCCACCAGACCAAAAAAATGAAGAGGAAATAGGCAGTATACCTCAAAAAGAATCAGAGTAATGATAGTAAAGATGATCCAAAATCTTGGGAAAAGAGTGGAGAAAATACAAAAAACGTGTAACAAGGACCTAGAAGAACTAAAGAGCAAACAAACAATGATGAACAACAAAATTAATGTAAATAAAAATTCTCTACAAGGAATCAATAGCAGAATAACTGAGGCAGAAGAAAGGATAAGTGGCCTGAAAGATAAAATAGTGGAAATAACTGCCACAGAGCAGAATAAAGAAAAAAGAATGAAAAGAATTGAGGACAGTCTCAGAGACTTCTGGGACAACATTAAATGCACCAACATTCGAATTATAGGGGTCCCAGAAGAAGAAGAGAAAAAGAAAGGGTCTGAGAAAATATTTGAAGAGATTATAGTTGAAAACTTCCCTAACATGGGAAAGAAAATAGCCAATCAAGTCCAAGAAGTGCAGACAGTCCCATACAGGATAAATCCAAGGAGAAACATGCCAAGATAAATATTAAATAAACTACCAAAAATTAAATACAAAGAAAAAATATTAAAAACAGCAAGGGAAAAGCAACAAATAACATACAAGGGAATCCTCATAAGGTTAACAGCAGATCTTTCAACAGAAACTCTGCAAGCCATAAGGGAGTGGCAGGACATACTTAAAGTGATGAAAGGGAAAAACCTACAACCAAGATTACTTTACCCAGCAAGGATCTCATTCAGATTCGAGAGAGAATTTAAAAACTTTACAGACAAGCAAAAGCTGAGAGAATTCAGCAACACCAAACCAGCTTTACAACAAATGCTAAAGGAACTCCTCTAGGCAGGAAACACAAGAGAAGGAAAAGACCTACAAAAACAAACCAAAACAATTAAGAAAATGGTAATAGGAACATACGTATCAAAAATTACCTTAAATGTAAATGGGTTAAATCTCCAACCAAAAGACATACACTGGCTGAATGGATACTAAAACAAGACCCGTATATATGCTGTCTATGAGAGATTCACTTCAGACCTAGGGACACATACAGACTGAAAGTGAGGGGTTGGAAATAGATAGTCCATGCAAATGGAAACCAAAAGAAAGCTGGAGTAGCAATTCTCATACGAGACAAAATACAGTTTAAAATAAAGACTATTACAAGAGACAAAGAAGTACACTACATAATGATCAAGGGATCAATCCAAGAAGAAGACATAACAATTGTAAATATTTATGCACTCAACATAGGAGCACCTCAATACATACGGTAAATGCTAACAGCAATAAAAGGGGAAATCGACAGTAACACAATCATAGTAGGGGACTTTAACACCCCACTTTCACCAATAGAAAGATCATCCAAAATGAAAATAAATAAGGAAATACAAGCATTAAATGACACATTAAACAAGATGCACTTAATTGATATTTATCAGACATTCCATCCAAAAACAGCAGAATACACTTTCTTCTCAACTGCTCATGGAACATTCTCTAGGATAGACCATATCTTGGGTCACAAACCAATCTTTGGTAAATTTAAGAAAATTGAAATCATATCAAGCATCTTTTCCAACCACAACGCTATGAGACTAGATAACAATTACAGGGAACAAAACTGTAAAATATACAAGCACATGGGGCTAAACAATACACTACTAAATAACCAAGACATCGCTGAAGAAATGAAAGAGGAAATAAAAAAATACCTAGAAAAAAATGACAATGAAAACACAACGACCCAAAACCTATGCCATGCAGCAAAAGCAGTTCTAAGAGGGAAGTTTAAAGCAATAAAATCCTACCTCAGGAAACAAGAAAAATCTCAAGTAAACAACCTGACTTTACACATAAAGCAATTCGAGAAAGAAGAACAGAAAACCCACAAAGTTGGCAGAAGGAAAGAAATCATAAAGACCAGATCAGAAATAAATGAAAAAGAAATGAAGCAAACGATAACAAAGATCAATAAAACTAAAAGCTGGTTCTTTGAGAAGATAAACAAAATTGATAAACCATTAGCCAGACTCATCAAGAAAAAAAGGGAGGTGGCTCAAATCAATAGAATTTGAAATGAAAAAGGAGAAGTAACAACTGACACTGCAGAATTACAAAGGATTATGAGAGATTACTACAAGCAACTATATGCCACTAAAATGGACAACCTGGAAGAAATGCAAAAAGTCTTAGAAAACCACAACCTTCCTAGACTGAACCAGGAACAAATAGAAAATATAAACAGACCAATCACAAGCACTGAAATTGAAATTGTGATTAAAAATCTTCCAAAAAACAAAAGCCCAGGACAAAATGGCTTCATAGGAGAATTCTATCAAACGTTTAGACAAGAGCTAACACCAATCCTTCTCAAACTGTTCCAAAATATAGCAGAGGGAGGAACACTCCCAAACTCATTCTAGGAGGCCATCATCACCTTGATACCAAAACCAGACAAAGATGTCACAAACAAAGAAAACTACAGGCCAAAATCACTGATGAACATAGACGGAAAAATCCTCAACAAAATATTAACAAACAGAATCCAACAGCACATTAAAAGGATCATACAACATGATCAAGTGGGGTTTGTCCCAGGAATGCAAGGATTCTTCAATATATGCAAATCAATCAACGTGATACACCATATTAACAAATTGAAGGTTAAAAACCATATGATCATCTCAATAGATTCAGAAAAACTTTGACAAAATTCAACATACATTTATGATTAAAACTCTCCAGACAGTAGGCATAGAGGGAACCTACCTCAACATAACAAATGCCATATATGACAAACATTGTTTTCACATGGTGAAAAACTGAAACCATTTCCTTTAAGATCAGGAACAAGACAAGGTTGCCCACTCTCACCACTATTATTCAACATAGTTTTGGAAGTCCTAGCCACAGCAATCGAAGATGAAAAAGAAATAAATGGAATCCAATTGGAAAAGAAGAAGTAAAACTGTCACTGTTTGCAGATGACATGATACTATACACAGAGAATCCTAAAGATGCTACCAGAAAACTACTAGAGCTAATCAATGAATTTGGTAAAGTAACAGGATACAAAATTAACGCACAGAAATCTCTTGCATTCCTATACACTAACAATGAAAAATCTGAAAAGAGAAATTAAGGAAACACTCCCATTTACCATTGTAACAAAGGGAATAAAATACCCTGGAATAAACCTACCTAAGGAGGCAAAAGACCTATAGGCAAAAAAAATATAAGACACTGATGAAAGAAATTAAAGATGATATAAACAGATGGAGAGATATACCATGTTCTTCGATTGGAAGAAACAACACTGTGAAAATGACTATACTTCCCAAAGCAATCTACTGATTCAATGCAGTCCCTGTCAAACAACCAATGGCATTTTTCACAGAACTAGAACAAAAAAATTCACAGTTCATATGGAAACACAGAAGATCCCTAATAGCCAAAGCAATCTTGAGAAAGAAAAATGGAGCTGGAGGAATCAGGCTCCCAGACTTCAGACTATACTACAAAGCTACAGTAATCAAGACAATATGGTACTGGCACAAAAACAGAAATATAGATCAATGGAACAGGATAGAAAGCCCAGAGATAAACCCATGCACATATGGTCACCTTATCCTTGATAAAGGAGGCAAGAATATACAGTGGAGAAAAGACAACCTCTTTAATAAGTGTTGCAGGGAAAACTGGACAGCTACATGTAAAAGAATGATGGTAGAACACTCCCTAACACCATACACAAAAATAAACTCAAAATGGATTAAACACCTAAATGTAAGGCCAGACACTATCAAACTCTTAGAGGAAAACATAGGCAGAACACTCTATGACATAAAATACAGCAAGATCCTTTTTTGACCCACCTCCTAGAGAAATGGAAATAAACAAATGGGACCAAATGAAACGTAAAAGCTTTTGCACAGCAAAGGAATCCATAAACATTTTGAAAAGACAGCCCTCAGAATGGGAGAAATATTTGCAAAAGAAGCAACTGACAAAGGATTAATATGCAAAATATACAAGCAGCTCATGAATCTCAATTTCAAAAAAAACAAACAACCCATCCAAAAATGGGCAGAAGACCTAAATAGACATTTCTCCAAAGAAGATGTACAGATTGCCAACAAAAACATGAAGGATGCTCAACATCACTAATCATTAGAGATATGCAAATCAAAACTACAATGAGGTATCACCTCACACCAGTCAGAACACAGATGTAGAGAACAGACATATGGACGCCAAGGGGGGAAAACTGCGGTGGGGTGGGGATGGTGGTGTGCTGAATTGGGCGATTGGGATTGACATGTATACACTGATGTGTAAAAAATTGATGACTAATAAGAACCTGCAGTATAAAAAACAAACAAACAAAACAACTAAAAAAAAAAAAAAAAGAGTGGCCCCCCCACTTGCCGCAACTAGAGAAAGCCCCCGCACAGAAACGAAGACCCAACACAGCCAAAAATAAATAAATAAATAAATAAATTAAAAAAAATTCAGTGGAGGAAAACATTTAACTTTAAAATAATCATAATAATAATGAATTATCAGAATTTTCAGAATGGAGACTTCCCACCTAAAATATTGTTCTCTTGCTCAGAACTACTTCAGTTTCTACGTTTTGTAGTGGAATTAGTGGAATCTATTGGGCTCATTAAATTAGATAAACATATGAATGTAGATAGTTAATAAGCAACCTATGCTTTAGAAGCAATGTCAGAAGACTTTGTATTTCTGTGAATGAAGATTCTGACCTACAGGTTGTGAGCTCATGAAGGAAGATGAGCAACTGTTCTCTCAGTCTTTTTATCTGTATAGATTAAGGTAACTGGATCAGAGCATTAAATGTTTATAGAGAGGTTGCATAATGTTTTTTGGGGAATTAATTGACTTACAAGTCATGAACAAGAGAATTCCAAAATAGCTTGCTGACCAGAATTTTATCTTTCAACATCTGTGGTTATCAGATTCTCAAAGTGGACTCTATCCCTGAAGAATAAGTTGTCAGATGAGAGATAACAAAGTTATGTTAAGGAGCTGTCTTGCACTAGCTGGTAGAGTGGGTTTTCTCTTCTGGACTCTGGGTGAAAACAGACACTCAGAAAGGCAAGGGAAGTTGTTGATCTATGACTGGCTTGCCTAAGGTCCTCTTGAGTCCAGACACTTCCTGTTCAGACACTTGGTTCTGATTAAATATCACCCTCCAACACACACACACACACACACACACACCCCACAAGGATACACTCAATTGCCATGCAATTTATGAGAAAATTTATAAAGCGGGAAAATGCTGTGTATATTGACATTATGAAGCCACATTTCTGGATGTTCACATTCCATGTGGTATCCAACAAATCCCACAGTTTGACTGGAGTAGCTGGTTATCAGCAACAAATATGCTGAGTGAGGGAAAGCAGCCTTGCAGTCTCTCATTATGTTGAGATTATATTAATATTAAATAATTTGATGCCTTATATGAAAATGATATTCTTAAGTAGCATCCCCAAGTGCACTGAAATTCTTAGAAGCACTGCTTATATATGCTTCATGGCCAAGGAAGGGGAGGCCAGGGAATTTTAGGAAAGGACATTTACCCTCCAGGGGTAATCAAGACATCAACACAGCATTGATATACATTTCTGGTGTTTTATTTTTATTTTTTTAAGTAAATTAAAAGTTTGGTTAACTCACTCTCCCCAGTCTCCTTTGGGTCCTCTGTCAGAGCAGATTTTTTTTTCTTAAATATTTATTTATTTATTTGGCTGCGTTGGGTCTTAGTTGCGATACACGGGATCTTCGTTGCCACGTTAATTGTGGCGTGCGGGGTCTTTAGTTGCGGCATGTGGGTTCTAGTTCCCTGTCCAGGGATCAAACTTGGGCCCCCTGCATTGGGAGTGTGGAGTCTTAGCCACTGGACCACCAGGGAAGTCCCAGAGCAGATGTTAACTGATTTTGTTCTTAGATGTAAGATGAAGACTTCTGAGAAAGCTGAGCTTTGAGAAATGTGATCTGTGCGACTGCACTACTTGAGTTGAAGAAATTAGTGTTCAGAGAACTGGATCATAAAATGATTTTCTGTTAGAAAAGATTCCCTCTGAGGTGGAAGTTAAATATTCTATACAGTTACTACATTTTTGTTTTCTAAAACACATGACATTTAATGAAGAAAAATAAATGTACCTAAATACAATTATGGAAAACAAACCATAAATGTTATTATGAATGTGAGCTCTATTTTAAACTATACGTGATCCTGTTTTTCAGCGTAACGCCTTTTCTTGTCTATAGCAGTGTTCTGATAAGGAAAAGTAGGAAAGGATCTGACTTAGAAACAGTAGCTGGTTTAGTGTAAGCTTAGTTAGAGATAGGAAACAAATTTGTTAAGACTAACATCATGACAAAAATAGTAATCAGTAGGCTTAAAGTTTTATATATCAAAACTAAAAAGATTTTTCCTTTTGCTTGGAGACATTTCTAGCTACAGGTAAGAGAAACTGAAAGAAGCCTGCTCAAGTTGCCACAATTTTAAGAAAAATTAACCTCAAGCTTAAGATTACAAATTGAAAATCCTTTCCATTTGGGAATCTTTTATCACTGGAACTTTTAGACTAAAGAAAAATAAAGTGTGGCTGATTTTTTTTCTCTACTGCTTTTAACTAAGACCACATTTGAATATATATGTTTTTATTCCTGTGGTGATAGTGAATTACAACTATTCAAAATCAGGTTACAAGTATGAAATTTTAATTAGTGAAAAATTTTGGATTTTGTACAAAGATGTAAACTGGTAAAATTTTCTAAATTTCTTATATTTCCTTATGTAACATCATTATCCAAACTGATACTTGAAAGTATATAAATCTAAGCACAGGCTTATAACTAAATTATTTGTTTGTAAATAACTAAAGTCTTTTAAATTTGGTTTCTATGAATCTCAGACAATATTGCTAATTATGTGATCCTATAAAATTATTTCATTTGAATTTTCTAGGTAGATTTAAATTTTTTTTTTCTCTGACACATTCTAGTACTGATGTTGACTGTATTGTACTTTGTTGTTAACTTAGATTTTCTGTTCTCCTAATTGAATTTTTTGTCAGTTTGGACTAATACAATCCCAAAGTAACAGTAATACATGTATTCTTATAAACATTTTTGGAGAAATAAAAGTTTCAGCCCCTTAAAAGCCAGGAATAAAAGAAAATTAAAGTAATGAAGTCATTTTAATGTGTGTGAGTCATTTTGGGTCACAAGTCATACTTAAGCAGAATATAGAAAAAATTAAAAAAAATCAATTTCCATTTGTCTATATTTGCTCTCTTATCACTTAGAATAAACCTAACGAAATGCTAAATATCCTCCAAGGGGTACATCTTTCTAGATAATTCATGTTGTGTTAAAGATCACAGCAACATATACCCAGTAAATTTAAGTCCAAATATATGGGCCCCCAAACTTAAAGAAAATAAACATATATAACCTCCTCACTTGTGTGCTATCTGTATATTTTTGTCTAATTATAAACGGTCTTGGTTCATCATAACGATAGTAAAATAATATACTATGGGCATTCACTTTTTAGACTATTATTCTAAAATAACTTTAGATTTATGGAAGAGTTGCAAAGATTGTACAGTGTTCCCATTTACCCTTCAGTCAGCTTCCTCTAATGGTAACATTTTTTGTAACCATAGTACATTTATCAAAACTAAGAAATTAACATTAGCACAATACTATGAACTAAACCACAGTATATTTTTCCACTATTGCCCTTCTTCTGTTCCACGGTCCAACCCAATACCATACTTTATTTAGTTGTCATGTCTCTGTAGGCTCTTCAGTCTGTGATTGTTTCTCAGTTTTTGATGACCTAGACACTTCTGATGGGTATCGGTCAAGTATTTTGTAGGAGGTCTCTCAGTTTGGGTTTGTTTGATGTTTTCTCATAAATAGACTGAGGTTACAAACTTTAGGGAAAGCTATCACAGAAGTGCCCTGCTTATTGCACAATATCGGGGCACATGATATCAACATTATTTATTTCTGAGGATGTTAAACTTGATCATCTGGTTAAGGTGGTATCAGCCAGGTTGCTCCACTGAAAAGTGATTAGTTTCCTTTGCATACCCTATTTGTTAGAACAGAGTCCTGGGTTCATCTCATATATAAGGGGATGGAAATTAAACCCTACCTCCTGGGGGCAAGAGTATAAAAGATTTTGTGGTCATATGTTCAAATCGGCACAGTAATTAAATATTTGAGGGAAATACTTTGAGGTTATGGGCATTTACTTTTGATATCCTTATTAAATATAATTTATATTAAAACTACAGTTTTAAAAGTTCTAAATAATATTGTATTTTAAAATATTTTATAGAATAATGATCATAGCTAACATAGAGTGCTTACTCTGTGCCAGGAGCTGCGCTAAGTGTTCCTCTTTATTATAACTCTGTGAGGTACGTACTATTATTTTCTACATTTAACAGATGAAAATACTGAGGCAAAGAGAAGTTATATGATGTTCCCATTGTCATATGGCCAGGAAGTTACAGAGCTGGGATTCAAAGCTAGGAAGTGTCAGTCTGGCCCAGAGCCTGCCTCGTTCTCTGAATCATGATGCTCTATGAGATACATAGACAGGTAGAGATATATAGAGATCAAGATATATTAGAATAGGTAAGCAAACGTGTGTAATATTGAGGAGTAAGTCTTGAGATTCAAGACAGAAGTGGAATAAGTTGTAAAACTTTTCTAAGACTCAGTGAAGTTAAAAATGAAATTGGCACATCTAAATGGTCCCAATAAAAGTCTCACTCTTCTGCAATTGCTATCTGGAATATATTACAAATGCTATATATCAATAAGACAAAGGCAAACAATCCAATAGAAAAATGAACAAGAATAGGAATAGGTAATGCACAAGAAACTAAACAGATAATCAGTTTCATTAGTTATCAAGGAAAAACAAATTTAAACTACAGTGAGATAGCATTTCATATCTATCAGGTGGTCCACAATTTGTAAATCTGGAAACACTGACTTCTGGTGAGGATGTAGGGACATGAGAACTCGGACATGGCTGGAGGAAGTATAAATGCATAGAACCACCTTGAAAAGCACTTTGGCAATACTTTGGTGAAGTTGAAGATATCCATTATCATTTCTGTCTGCCCTAGGGAAATTCTCAACCATGTACATAAGAAATGATGTATGAGAATGCTCATGAAACATTGTTCGTAATAGCAAAATGTGGAAACAACTACTGTCCCTCAATAGTTAAATTGATAAACAATGCCATGACACAGAGTTAAAATGTTACAACTCCATCTACTTGCATTAACTCGGGGAAGTCTTTAAAAACATACTTTTGAATTAAAAAAATGGTAGTTCAGTACAATGCCATTCATGTAAGTGTTAAGGTCCCAAATAATGGTATTGTATCTATCGTTTGGAAACATGCATTACAGTAAACTTTCTGTCGATGAAAATTTAATAAGTAGTCAATCTAAGAAAGAAATGGAAAATTTTGTTCAAGCCAACCTGAGGATTTTCATCCAGGAGACAGTCTTTCAGAAAACTCTGAGGACTGTTCTGAAGAGGTAAGAGGGGTGGCCAGTATGTATTGATTTTGATGAAGGTATACTTGCAATCAAGCACACAACTTGGTAGAAGGTTACTGCTGTTTGTGAGGAACAGATATCTTAGTTAATGGTTTTAGTGTTTTTCTAAGTATGGGAAGATGCAAGAAATTGGTTTCATAAAATTTTCTCCTGAAAATATCTAACTATTTGAGGGCCAGTTCTGCCAGTCTTCCTAGAACACAAGGTGCCTCATACTGATCTTCACCATGAATCTCTTTCAGGGTTATTGTAGGTCAGCAACCGCAGTGGCTAGTGACTTGATTCTTGTAGAACTCGATGGTGGGCAACATTCTTTATTTTACAATCCCCTCCCTTTTGATCTTAATTTCAACCAAGGTTTGGTAGGCATTTTGTGACCAATTTGTCCCACGGTGCTAGGAATGCTCATTCCCGGGTCGGGCGAGGATTTCATTGATAGGGCCACTCAACGTGTTATTACTGGATGAAGACTTTTTAACCGTAACCAAAAGCCTCTGGACCGCCTGTCTTACCAGTCTGCTGTGGTCCAGGAAATGGTTCCCTCTTGTTTCTTCTTCCCATATCTAGAGTTTCACTATTACAATCATTGATGTTTTAGGATATATATTTGATCAATCATTTCAAGTCACCTAATCATCATTAATTTTATCTGAGGCTTAGTCACACATTTGGTAATGCAAGAAACAATAATCTTAAAAAACAGGCACGATACTAATAATATAGCTAGTAACATTAATAAGGTCGTAAGTAAGTATTTAAGCTAAGAACTTCCATTATGTGCGGCCCAGTACCTCCCCAGGTCACCTGACCAGCCTGTTCACCAATCGCTATCTTTAAAGGAAACGATAAATTGGCTTTGTTCACCAAAGTTCACCAAAGGTATCTGCATATAAAGGGCAAGTGATGGGTCATTGTGACCCCTGGCAGTATTGAGAAAGAAATGTTATCTTCTAAGGAGTTACACAGCTGGCACCAGAAGAAGAAAAATTGATCTTTATGACTGAACAGGTGTTTCTGCCATTGGGGAGGTCTTGTTAATGCACAATGAAGATACACAAAGCACACTAGAGGAGAGGGAGGAGGCCGAAACGGGCAGAGAAAAAGTTTATGTTAAGTTTTTCTTGTCTTGCCTTAAAATATGAATTTTATTTCATCAGTTCAGAACATTAATGAGAATGACCCTATCATAGGAATTTGGCAGTGAAGGGGGAAAAGGATTGGCCAGTGGGGCTTTAGTATATATATCATTTTTTTACATTAAAAAAGACCTGAAGCAAATATAATGAAATGTTAATACTGCTTAATTTCAGAAGTGGATAAATAGGTAATTGTCATATGTATATATATTTTACTTTCATGCTTAAAAGGTTTTATAATTGAATGTGAAAAGGCTGAATCCTTGTGGAATTTTTTTTCTTAATGGGGAAAAAGAAGGGAATTTAAACATTTCCTTCATCAAAAATCCCTTTGAGTTTTTATTTGCCAGACTTCCTTCTTCCTTGTTATGAGGTTTAGTAACCTCAAACCATATTTACTTCTGTGGTTTCATTCTGAAAAAGATTTGGCTCATTTAGAAAAAGTCTTCTGTGAACCTAGATTCTCAGCTAGAGGTTCTCAGGGGAAATTATTTTCTATGGCAGAGCTAAAGAGAAAAGCCAAAAACATTTTGATGTTGACACAACTTCTGGTGAAATGCCATAAAGGTCACCAAGTCTGTGATCCTTCATGGGATCCACAATGTGGGCCTAGAAACTAGCCCTGCCCCAACCATCACTTGGAGCAGAATGGAAAACATTCTGAGAACATGCATGATGCTCTCCAGGGATTCATTCTTCTTTAACACACTGCTTTTACTTGTTTCCAAATTTTTCAAAATTGTTTACATACTTTTACTTTGAGTGGCTATCTCAGTGCTTACGTGACAAAGGAAGTCAGCCAGCTGAGATTGCTGATGGTACAGTGCATGTTAGCTTATTTTTTTCGGCTTATGTGATAAAGTTATATTTTATAAAATGGGTATTTTCTTAAAGGTATAAGGGTGTCAAAGTGTGCACTTTGGTGTGGGAAACAAAGCCTTTTTCTCCATCTATGAAATTCTATATTCCATACAATGTCTCATGACTTTAATGAGATTGAATAAAGGCTCATCTATACTTATCATGAGAGTTTTATTAAACAAACATAAGAAGTCTGATTTTGCAGATATAAAAAATGACACCTAATCTGTATTATTTGAAGTACTTGTAATCCAAAGAAAACCTTCTTGAAAAGTGTTTTTCAGTTTGATATATTTTTGCATAAAGTCTCTAGAAATTGGATGTAGTTGATTTTGTTAACTACTATAGTAAATCATTGGAAAATAAAAGATTAGAGATAGAGCAGTGCTTGACAATTTGTTTTAAGCCACTAGCGAAACATTAAAAGCATACTACTTTTGCTCTTTGGATATACTTAATTTTAAGCAATACGTGTTGAGCCAAAACAAATAAAACTTTTGCTTCTGAATAGGATTTTAAGTTTAAGGGGGAAAAAGTCATAAATGATGACATGTTTTCATTTTTCTATGTTTTATATTTACAAAATTTTATTTTAATAATGATACACAGTCAAGAAGTACTTTAGAAAAATTAGTCTTTATTTTCTTTTTTTTGCTTCCTGCCTGTATATCGTGTCATTTATCTTTAAGACATGACAAGTTTAAGAACCCTTACAAATTATTTTATTCAGATTATAGTTTTCAGAAGAGAGGGCTCTGTATTAGTCATCTTTGAAATTTTCATAGCATTTGTTAAGCCTCCCTTGTTGAAATGAAAATTTCAGATAGGCTTGATATCATCCGGGCCTCAGAAACAGCAAATGATGAAGCAAAGTGGTGGGAATTGACCCACAGTTTATGGATGACTGAATGAATGAATCAACTAAGGATACTGCAGCACTCCCTGCAAGAGTCTGTCTGTAAATCTGCTGAAATTCCAATCAGCGCAACAGATGGTCTGAACAACATTCATGGCTCCAAAAGGGTGTTGGCTTCTTCCCCATACTTAAGACCTGTAATTTTGAGGTGAAGATGACACAATTTCCCGTTTGGGACAAATCCTGGGAGTTGCCATAGTGATGTTCCATTTGAATAAGGATATGAAAAAGCAGAAAATCCAGATTATCTTACACACTGTAAAAAGCATCCTTTTAAACTATAGTTTTTGATGAGTTTTAACAAAGATATTGACCTATCTAGGCACTAATGATCTTGAGCACCTTTTCACGTGCTTATTGGCCAATTACATACTTTCTTCTATGAAGTACGTGTTCAAAAATTGTCCCTATTTATTACTAAATGGTTTGTCTTATTATTGAGCTGTATGAGTTGTTATATATTTCAATTATAAATCGTATCAGATACATGCATCACAAATGTTTTTTCCCTTTTTGTGACTTGACTTTTCATTTTCTTAGAAGTGTTTGAAAAGCAGAAGATTCAAATTTTGATGGGGTCAAATTGAGCAATTTTTTCAAAAGTACTTATTAGTACTTTTACTATCTTGTCTAAAAACCCTTTGCCTACCCCAAGGTCTGAAAATTTTTCTTCTGTGTTTTCTTCTAGAAATTTGATCATTTTAGTTTTTATGTTTAGGTATATGATACATTTTACGTTAATTTTTGTGTTTGGTGTAAAGCAATGACCAAGATTTGTTTTATTCCATGTGTATATTCAGTTGTTCCAGCACCATTTATTGAAAAAACTGTATTTTCCCCATGGAATTACCTTGACAACTTTGTAGAAGATCAGTTGGCCATATATAGGTGTTCTAAGGGTTATTGATTAAGAACTCAGGCTCCGGAATTAGACTTTCTGAGTTTAAATCCTATCTCAACTCTATAGCATGGTGACCTTGAGTGAGCTTATTCTTCTTATTCCAGGCATAAATATGGGAAAGAGCTAAGGCCAAAAGGCCTTTAGTAATGTGACTTGCCCAAGGTTAGACATGTATGTTAGTGGCAGAGCTGAGACTTGAACCCAAATCATTTGACCTTCTGTTCATAACTCATTGAACTCTAGTACAATGACTTTCTTATTTTTTTCCAGCTTTATTGAGATATAATTGACATATAACTTTTAAGGTGTAAAGAGTGTTTATTTGATATACTTGTATATTGCAGAATGATCACCACCATAGCATTAGCTAACACCTCCATCCTGTCACATAATGACCATTTCTTTTTGTGGTGAGAAAATTTAAGATCTACACTCTTGGTAATTTTCAAGTGTATAGTACAGTATTATTAACTATAATTACCATACTATACATTAGATCCCCAGAACTTATTCACCTTATAACTAGAAGTTTGTACCCTTTGACCAACATATTCTCATTTCCCCCACCCCCAGCCCCTGATAACTACCACTCTATTCTCTGATTCTATGAGTTTGGCTTTTTGAGATTCCACATATAAATGATATCATACAATATTTGTATTTCTCTACCTGATTTATTTCACTTATCATAATGCCCTCAAAGTTTATCCACGTTGTTGTAAATGGCAGGATTTCCTTCTTTCTCATGGCTGAATTCCATTATATATGTGCCTCATCTTCTTTATTTATTCATCCCTTGACACTTAGGTTGTTTCCATATTTTGGCTATTGTGAATAATCCTGCAATGAGCATGGGAGGGCAGGTACATCTTAGAGATCCTGTGTTCATTTCCTTTGGATATACACCCAGAAGTAGGATTGCTGGATAATATAGTAGTTCTATTTTTAATTTTTTGAGGAAACTCCAATTTATATCCCTACCAACAGTGCAAAGAGAATTTCCTTTTCTCCAGACCCTTGCCAACACATTGTCTCTTGTATTTTTGGTGATAACCATATTAATATGTATAAGGTGATATTTCATTCTGGTTTTGATTTGCATTTCCCTGATGATTAATGATGTTGAGAACCTTTTCATGTACCTGTTGGTCATTTGTATGGCCATATGTCTTCTTTGGAAAAATGTCTGTTCAGGTCCTTTGCCCATTTTTTAAAAGGATTGTTTTGTTGTTGTTGTTGAGTTGTATGAGTTCTTTATACATCTTGGATATTAACCCCTTATCCCTTATCAGATATATGATTTGCAAGTATTTTCTCCCATTCTGTAGATTACTTTTTGGGTTTTGTTTGTTTGTTTGTTTGTTTTTGTTTTGCTGTGCAGGAACTTTTAAATTTGACGTAGTCTCACTTTTTTGTTTTTGCTTTTGTTGCTGGTGCTTTCAGCATCACACTAAAAAAAAAAAATCATCGCCAAGACCAATGTCAAAGGGTTTTTCCCCTATCTTTTTATATGTTGTGTTTCTGTTTTCATTTGATTCAAGATTTTGATTTTTCTTTTTATTTCTTCTTTGACCCATTGTTCAAAAATGTGTTGTTTCATAAGAGCACCTAAATACATGAGGCAAATATTAACAAACACAAAGGGAGAAACAGATGTAAAAAAATTGATATAAGGGAACTTTAACGTCTCATTTATATCGGTGGACAAAAAAAAAAAAATGTGTTGTTTAACTTCCCCATACTTGTGAATTTTTCAGATTTCTTCCCGTTATTGAATTCTAGTTTCATACCATTGCAGTTGGAAAAGATACTTGGTATGATTTCAATCTTCTTAAAATTTCTAAGACTTGTTTTGTGACTTATCAATATGATCTATCTTGGAAGACGTTCTGTGCGAGTTTGAAAAGAATGTGTATTCTCTTGCTATTGGATAGAATGTTCTGTATATATCTGTTTGGCTCATTTGGTCGAAAGTATAATTCAAGTCTAATGTTTCTCTGTTGATTTTCTGTCTGGATGACTTATCCATTGTTAAAAGTGGGGTATTACAGTTCACAATATTATTGTATTGTTTTCTATTTCTCCCTTCAGATTTATTTGCTCAGTATATTTAGGTGCTCTGATACTAGGTGCATATATATTTACAATTGTCATATCTTCTTGATGATATCTGCTTTGTCATTATATAATGAACTTCTTTGTCTCTTGTTACTATTTTTGGCTTAAAGCTTATTTTGTCTGATACAAGTATGGCTATTCCTGCTCTCTTCCGGCTTCCACTTGAATGGAATATCTTTTTCCATCCCCTTACTCTGAGCCTATGTGTGTGCTTAAAACTGATGTGAATTTTCTGTAAGCAGCATGTAACTGAGTCTTGTTTTTTATCCATCTAGCCATACTGTGTCTTTTGACTGAAGAATTTAATTCATTTACATCTAGAGTAATTATTGATGGCTAAAACTTACTAATTTTATCTTATTAATTGCTTTCTGATTGTTTTGTAGGTTCCTTCTTCCTTTCTTCCTCTCTTTCTGCCCTCCTTTGTGAATTGATGATTTCCATAGTGGTATGTGCTTTGATTTCTTCTCTTTATCTTTTTTAAATCCACTCTGTATCTTCTTTTATCTACTGTAGGGTTTTGCTTTATCATGAGGCTTACATAAAACATCTTATAAATAGGAATCTATTTTATGCTGATAACAACTGAGCTTCAATCACATACAGGGACCAGAGGAGGCAACAGTAGTGCCTGGAGCCAGTGGTGTGCTGCAGATGCCTGTGTAGTGATGGGGCGGTTGCAAACACACATGTAGTGGTGGAAGCCAGAGCACACAGCAAAGGCCCAGGCCAACTGTGGGTACACTGGCACAGGCAGGGGCCATGACTGTCAGTAAGCAGTACCATGGCTGCTGGGTCTCACCAGGGGTGCATGGCAGTGAAGGCCAATGATGAGGGTCAAGCTAAGGGCATGCAGGTACAGAGTTAGTGTGGTTAGCTGAAGGTGAGCACAGTGATTCAGGCCAGGGACAGAAGATACGGCTTGATCCAGGTCCAAAAGCAGCTCAGGGACCTTAGCTGTTAACATGCTCTCGCATGGCTGTATGGTCCCTCCCCAGGCATGCACGTGGCAGTGGAATCTGATGATAGGTGTCAAGCCAGTGGTGTGCAAGTGCACAGCTGTAGGGGCCAGCCCTGAGTGCATGCACAGTAGTGGGAGTCAGTCATGGGGGTCTAGGCTGGTGTCTTCCACTCTCACAGATGCAGAGGACTGGGTTGACTGCCAGTGTGGTTTCTGGGCTCCAGTGGGGGCAGTGGGGAGAGAGCAGGAAGGGCCTGAGGTGGCTGGCATCAGTGAACACAAATACCTGTGGGGAAAAAGCTGGTAAAATCTACAGGGGGTTCCAAAGCAGTTCTGCTGGTCATTTGTTTTTTTTCAACGGTGAATGATGCTGGCTTTGTCTGCAAAGCAGGTCACTGTGAACTATGATTGCTCCCTCTATGTGGCTGCTACTGGTAGCCTCTGCTTTTCTTCCTGTTCCCAGCTATCTCTATATGTCTCAGCTTTACAGGTCTGGATGGAATAAAAACAAAGTGAGACCTTTGTGCAAGGTCCCAAAAGCTGGGAAGGTGGTTGCTCACTGTGCTCTTGCCTGGTGAGGGGAATTTCTCTAACTGGGGAGGTCCCTCTAGGCACTGAGCAATGCCAGCTTGAGAGATGGGGAGAAGCAGGCAAAACAAAGTGGTCTTCCTTCTTTATGTGTGCATTTTTCACAGATTTTTTGTTCCACTGTGTTGCTGAAGTTTTTTTTTTCTTTAAATTTAATTTTATTTATTTTTTTATACAGCAGGTTCTTATTAGTTATCCATTTCATACATATTAGTGGATACATGTCAATCCCAATCTCACAATTCATCACACCACCACCACCACCCCCACCACTTTCCCCCCTTGATGCCATACGTTTGTTCTCTGCATCTGTGTCTCAATTTCTGCCCTGCAAACTGGTTAATCTGCACCATTTTTCTAAGTTCCACATATATGCGTTTATATACGATATTTGTTTTTCTCTTTCTGACTTACTTCACTCTGTATGACAGTCTCTAGATCCATCCAAGTCTCTACAAATGACCCAGTTTTGTTCCTTTTAATGGCTGAGAAATATTCCATTGTATATATGTACCACATGTTCTTTATCTGTTCATCTGTCAATGGGCATTTAGGTTGCTTCCATGACCTGGCTATTGTAAAGAGTGCTGCAATGAACATTGGGGTGCATGTGTTTTTTTGAATTATGGATTTCTCTGAGCATATGCCCAGTAGTGGTATTGCTGGGTCATATGGTAATTCTATTTTTAGTTTTTAAAGGAACTTCCATACTCGTCTCCATAGTGGCTGTATCAATTTACATCCCCACCAACAGTGCAAGAGGGTTCCCTTTTCTCCACACCCTCTCGAACATTTGTTGTTTCTAGATTTTCTAATGATGCCATTCTAACCAGTGTGAGGTGATACCTCATTGTAGTTTTGATTTGCATTTCTCTAATAATTAGTGATGTTGAGCAGCTTTTCATGTGCTTCTTGGCCATCTGTATATCTTCTTTGGAGAAATGTCTATTTAGGTCTTCTGCCCATTTTTGGATTGGGTTGTTTGTTTTTTTAATATTGAGCTGCATGAGCTGTTTATATATTTTGGAGATTAATCCTTTGTCTGTTGATTCGTTTGCAAATATTTCTCCCATTCTGAGGGTTGTCTTTTCATCTTGTTTGTAGTTTCCTTTGCTGTGCAAAAACTTTTAAGTTTCATTAGGTCCCGTTTGTTTATTTTTGTTTTTATTTCCATTACTCTAGGAGGTGGATCAAAAAAGATCTTGCTGTGATTTACGTCAAAAAGTGTTCTTCCTATGTTTTCCTCTAAGAGTTTTATAGTGTCTGGTCTTACATTTAGGTCTCTAATCCATTTTCAGTTTATTTTTGTGTATGGTGTTAGGGAGTGTTCTAATTTCATTCTTTTACATGTAGCTGTCTGGTTCTCCCAGCATCACTTATTGAAGAGACTGTCTTTTCTCCATTGTATATCCTTGCCTCCTTTGTCATAGATTAGTTGACTATATGTGCATTGGTTTATCTCTGGGCTTTCTATCCTGTTCCATTGATCTATATTTCTGTTTTGGTGCCAGTACCATATTGTCTTGATTACTGTAGCTTTGTAGTATAGTCTGAAGTCTGGGAGCCTGATTCCTCCAGCTCCATTTTTTTCCCTCAAGACTGCTTTGACTATTCGGGGTCTTTTGTGTCTCCATACAAATTTTAAGATTTTTTGTTCTAGTTCCATAAAAAATGCCATTGGTAATTTGATAGGGATTGCATTGAACCTGTAGATTGCTTTGGGTAGTATAGTCATTTTCACAGTATTGATTCTTCCAATCCAAGAACATGGTATATCTCTCCATCTGTTGGTATCATCTTTAATTTCTTTCATCAGTGTCTTATAGTTTCTGCATACAGGTCTTTTTTCTCCCTAGGTAGGTTTATTCCTAGGTATTTTATTCTTTTTGTTGCAATGGTATATGGGAGTGTTTCCTTAATTTCTCTTTCAGATTTTTCATCATTATTGTATAGGAATGAAAGAGATTTCTGTGCATTAATTTTATATCCTGCAACTTTCCCAAATTCATTGATTAGCTCTAGTAGTTTTCTGGTAGCATCTTTAGGATTCTCTATGTATAGTATCATGTCATCTGCAAACAGTAACAGTTTTACTTATTCTTTTCCAATTTGTATTCCTTTTATTTCTTTTTCTTCTCTGATTGCCATGGCTAGGACTTCCAAAACTCTGTTGAATAATAGTGGTGAGAGTGGACATCCTTGTCTTGTTCCTGATCTTAGAGGAAATGCTTTCAGTTTTTCACCATTGAGAATGATGTTTGCTGTGGGTTTGTCATATATGGCCTTTATTATGTTGAGGTAGGTTCCATCTATGCCCACTTTCTGGAGAGTTTTTACCATAAATCGGTGTTGAATTTTGTCAAAAGCTTTTTCTGCATCTATTGAGATGATCATATTGTTTTTCTTCTTCAATTTGTTAATGTGGTGTGTCACATTGATTGATTTGCGTATATTGAAGAATCCTTGCATCCCTGGGATAAATCCCACTTGATCATGGTATATGATCATTTTAATGTGTTGTTGGATTCTGTTTGCTAATATTTTGTTGAGGATTTTTGCATCTATCTTCATCAGTGATATTGGTCTGTAATTTTCTTTTTTTGTAGTATCTTTGTCTGGTTTTGGTATCAGGGTGATGGTGGCCTCATAAAATGAGTTTGGGAGTGTACCTTCCTCTGCAATTGTTTGGAAGAGTTTGAGAGGATGGGTGTTAGCTCTTCTCTAAATGTTTGATGGAATTCACCTGTGAATAGAATTCATCTTGTCCTGGACTTTTGTTTTTTGGAAGATTTTTAATCACAGTGTCTATTTCATTACTTGTGATTGTTCTGTCCATGTTTTCTATTTCTTCCTGGTTCAGTCTTGGAAGGTTATACCTTTCTAAGAATTTGTCCATTTCTTCCAGGTTGCCCATTTTATTGGCATAGAGTTGCTTGTCGTAGTCTCTTAGGATGCTTTGTATTTCTGCAGTGTCTGTTGTAACTATCCTTTTTCGTTTCTAATTTTAATGATTTGAGTCCTCTCCCTCTTTTCTTGATGAGTCTAGCTAATGGTCTATCAATTTTATTTATCTTCTCAAAGAAGCAGCTTTTAGTTTTATTGATCTTTGCTATTTTTTTTCTTTGTTTCTATTTCATTTATTTCTGCTCTGATCTTTATATTTCTTTCCTTCTGCTAACTTTGGGTTTTGTTTGTTCTTCTTTCTCTAGTTCTTTTCGGTGTAAGGTTAGACTTTATTTGAGGTGTTTGTTGTTTCTTGAGGTAGTATTGTACTGCTATAAACTTCCCTCTTAGAACTGCTTTTGCTGCATCCCATAGGTTTTGGATTGTCGTGTTTTCATTGTCATTTGTCTCTAGGTATATTTTGATTTCTTCTTTGATTTCTTCAGTGATCTCTTGGTTATTTAGTAACGTATTGTTTAGCCTCCATGTGTTTGAGTTTTTTACGTTTTGTCCCTGTAATTGATTTCTAATCTCATAGTATTGTCATCAGAAATGATGCTTGATATGATTTGAATTTTCTTAAATTTACTGAGGCTTGATTTGTGACCCAAGATGTGATCAATCCTGGAGAATGTCCTGTGCACACTTGAGAAGAAAGTGTAACCTGCTGTTTTTGGCTGGAATGTCCTATAAATATCAATTAAATCTATCTGGTCTATTGTGTCATTTAAAGCTTGTGTTTCCTTATTAATTTTCTGTTTGGATGATTTGTCCATTGGTGTAAGTGAGGTGTTAGTCCCCACTATTATTTTGTTACTGTCGATTTCCTCTTTTATAGCTGTTAGCAGTTTATATTGAGGTGCTCCTATGTTGGGTGCATATATATTTATAATTGTTATATCTTCTTCTTGGATTGATCCCTTGATCATTATGTAGTGTCCTTCCTTGTCTCTTGTAACATTCTTTATTTTAAAATTTATTTTATCTTATATGAGTATTGCTACTCCAGCTTTCTTTTGATTTCCATTTGCATGGAATATCTTTTTGCATCCCCTCACTTTCAGTCTGTATGTGTCCCTAGGTCTGAAGTGGGTCTCTTGTAGACAACATATATATGGGTCTTGTTTTTGTATCCATTCAGCAAGCTTGTGTCCTTTGGTTGGAGCATTTAATCCATTCACGTTTAAGGTAGTTATCGATATGCATGTTCCTATTAGCATTTTCTTAATTATTTTAGGTTTGTTTTTATAGGTCCTTTTTTTCCCTTGTGTTTCCCACTTAGAGAAGTTCCTTTAGCATTTGTTGTAGGGCTGGTTTAGTGGTGCTGAATTCTCTTAGCTTTTGCTTGTCTTCAAAGCTTTTGATTTCTCTGTCAAATCTGAATGAGATCCTTGCTGAGTAGAGTAATCTTGGTTGTACGTTCTTCCCTTTCATCACTTTAAATATGTCATGCCACTCCCTTCTGGCCTGTAGAGTTTCTGCTGAGAAATCAGCTGTTAACCTTATGAGAGTTCCTTTGTATGTTATTTGTCGTTTTTCCCTTGCTGCTTTCAATTGTTTTTCTTTGTCTTTAATTTTTACCTATTTTATTAGTATGTGTCTTGGTGTGTTTCTCCTTGGGTTTATCCTGTATGGGACTCTCTGTGCTTCCTGGACTTGGGTGGCTATATCCTTTCCCATGTTAGGGACGTTTTAGGCTATAATCTCTTCAAATATTTTCTCAGGTCCTTTCTCTCTCTCTTCTTCTTCTGGGACCCCTATAATGTGAATGTTGTTGGGTTTAATTTTGTCCCTGAGGTCTCTTAGGCTGTCTTCATTTCTTTTCATTCTTTTTTCTTTATTCTGTTCTCTGCAGCGAATTCCACCATTCTGTCTTCCAGGTCACTTATCCGTCCTTCTGCCTCAGTTATTCTGCTATTGATTCCTTCTAGTGTAGTTTTGATTTCAGTTATTGCATTGTTCATCTTTGTGTGTTTGTTCTTTAATTCTTCTAGGTCTTTGTTAAACATTTCTTGCATCTTCTTGATCTTTGCCTCCATTCTTTTTCCAAGGTCCAGGATCTTCTTCTCTATCATTATTCTGAATCCTTTTTCTGGAAGATTGCCTATCTCCATTTCATTTAGTTGTTTTTCTGGGGTTTTATATTGTTCCTTCATCTGGTACATAGTCCTCTGCCTTTTCATCTTGTCTATCTTTCTGTGAATGTGGTTTTTGTTCCACAGGCTGCAGGATTGTAGTTTTTCTTGCTTCTGCTGTCTGCCCTCTGGTGGATTGGGCTATCTCTGAAGTTTCTTAAGTAGACTCCAGAGTTCCCCCCAGAGCTGTTTTTGTTTGTGAACAGCTTCCTAATTGTTAATTTTTTGTGGGGGGATGGAGGCTGGGGTCTCCTATGCTGCCTTTTTGGTGATGTCACTCCTACATTGACTTTTAAAAAAAAGGCATGACTCTTTTGAATTCTTTCTATAATTTAGGGAAAATATTCACACTTAATCTAATAGCTTAAGATAATCAGCTCAAAATAGATTCAGATGATCAAGTATTCAGAACAAATAAATGAAATTGTTATTTTAGAAGTAGTAGGGCCTTCAAATACTTTGAATAAGCTAGTCCCTCTCTGAATCTGGGATTGTAAGCTTCTAAATCAAAGCAGAGAGATTGGAGTATCAAAAGTCATTCCAGAGAATTTCACAGAAAATGAAGAAACTGAGAGACGCTTTCCTGCTAGGATTTATCTATACTTTTTTTTCTGGAATTTTCAGTTTGAATTTTGCAAAAGACTTCTTTCTATGAAATCAGAATGCTGAGTTGTCATACTCTCTCTGATAATAAATTTCACAAAGCCTGTGTTGTGAGTGGGTATAACGGGAAATGAAATTGTACTACAAGTAAATTTGGTCTGGCAAAGCACGTAAGAGGCCACAGCATAAAATTTGTTTCATTTGAAGTATCTGCTTCTGTTTGAAATATATGAGTCCAAAAATTTAAACATCAGTCCAGAGCATTTTGAAAACTTTCCTCTTTCAAAGATAAAGTATTATATAAGGAAAAAATGCCTCACTTAGAATAAAACACAGGCCCTCTCTGGCCAGAGGTTAGGAATGAAAATGTGAAGAGGTGGTTATCTGATTCTAAGTGCCTGACTCTGTCTTCCTGAGTTTCCCTTATTGGGTCCTTCTCATGGTGACTCCCACCATTATTGTCATACTTGTTCTATCAGTTCATGGAGCTCCCTGTCTATACATGGACAAACCCCTTGCTTTGGGTTTTCCTTAATATAATTGAGACCTAATGACACATTTTTGAAAGTTATCAAATAAAAAGAAGAGAAAAAATACACCTAGGAAACAATGTTCTGGAAACATTTTAGTTCACAAAGTCTTATATACATCTGTAGACACCTTGCTTGAATCTCTTACTTTCTAAGTTAGGTCTATCTCTAGGTGAAGGCTAGGTATTGCCTGTGACCCAACCTCGACAAGTTCCTTCTGGGGCATTTTGACCTTTCACTGTTAAACCAAAGAGATAGATTTCCAGTGAGTAGTTCCCACAATTATTTCCCACTCATTTACAGTTCTCTGAGAAATGGGTGGACACAACAGGTACCAATAGAGATTGGAGCTTTACACAGACACACTTCATACAGCAACTGAACTCCATATGATCATTATTACAGCAACAACGTAAGTCAAAAACTCCACATGATAGATAGCCATAATCATGAAGCTTAATCATTTATTAATTTCCACCTTATGCCAGGCAGTATGCTAGGTTCTTTACCTGCTGAATTCTATTTAAGGAAAGAACTACATAATTTTTAAAGCATTAATTCTTAAATACTTAATAAGGTCTTATTTTACCTACAAAGAGTTTTCACTCAGTTTTTAGAACAAAAATGTTAAAAAAATTTTTTTGTGTGTGGCATAGTATACATAAAATAAAATTTACCAATTTAAACATTTTTAAGGGTAAAGTTCAGTGGCATTAGTAAATTCACACTGTTGTGCAACAATCACCACTATCCCTCTCCAGAACTTTTTTATCTTCCCAAACTGAAACTTTGTACCAATTAAACAGTAATTCCCCATTTCCCCTAGTCTCTGGCAACCACCATTTTACTTCCTGTCTCTCTGAACTTGATTAATCTAGATACCTAATATAAGTGGAATCACATAATCTTTGTCCTTTTGTGACTGCCTTATTTCACTTAGCATAACGTCTTCAAGGTTCACCCATGCTGTAGCATGTGTTAGCATGCTACAGCAGCACGTAGCATGCTTCACCACCCTAAAACATCTCCTGTATTTCACCTACTGAAATCACTCACGTCCCCCACAGAAAACCCCTGGCAACCACTGATCTTTTCTTTCTGCTTTTTTTTTCTTTCCAGAATGTCACACAAATAGAATAATACAGTATTATTTCAGACTGACTTCTTTCACTTAGCAACATGCATGTAAAATTCATCCATCTCTTTTCATGGCTCAATAGTCATTCCTTTCTATTGCTGAATAGTATTCTATCGAATGGATTCACCGGTTTATTTACACATTCGCCTATTAAAAGCATCTTGGTTGCTTCCATTTCTGGCAGGTATAGATAAAGCTGCTATAAACATTCTTGTGCAGGTTTTTCTGTAGACATAGGTTTTCAAATCAGTTGGGTGAATACCTCAAAGTATGATGGCTGGATAATATGGTAAGACTATGTTCAGCATTGTAAGAAACTACCAAACTGTATTCCAAAATGCTGTACCATTTTGCATTCCCACCAGCAATAAATGAGAGTTCCTCTTGTTCCATATCCTTGCCAGCATTTTGGGTTTTAGTCATTCTAATAGGGTGTATAGTGGTATTCATTGTTGTTTTAATTTGCAATTACCTAATGACAAATTATGATGAGCATCTTTTCATAGAGTTATTTGCCATCTCCATATCTTTTATAGTAGAATGTCTGTTCAGATTTTTTGTCCACTTTTTCAATTGGGTTACTTGGTTTCTTACTGATGAGTTTTAAGAGTTCTTAGTATATTGGGGATATAAGTCTTATAGAAGTCTCTTAATTACTCTTTAATTAATTCAAATTCAGAAAGAATATATTGGGCAACTACAATTTAAGAATTCCTGGTGCAAGATTTTTAGAAGACGGAGGTGAAATGTAGTTCTTTTTCATAAGGAACTTATAGTAAAGAGGACATGAGCGGAATAAGAGAAAATAAAAACAGCTCTTTAAGGGAGAATATACAACCACCACATAATGATGTAGCCAAAAAATTATACTAGAGTTCACAGGAAAACAAGAGGGTGAAAGGGAGTTTGATAATGTAGCATTAAAGAAAGACAGAGCTGCTAAGACAGTGGAATAAAAAATAATTGTTTTGAAGGTGGTAGTGATAGGAAAAAATAACGGTTAAATAATCCTACTTCAGAGCTGAGAGAAGAGAAAGAAGTCTATTGCAATCAGAAAATAGTAGGACTTTATGATTTAAATGGTTCCCTGCTTTTCTATGTGAATGACAAATAAATGTGTCATTTGGAAAGTAAAAGCATAAATTAATCAAAATAATTATGCAGTCAAATTTAATTAAGTATAATGATGCTGGTATACCTATGAGTAGAAGAGGAAACTTATTAAGACACAAAGCAATATAGTTGAAGTTTCAAAGCATCTAACCCAAAGTGGGCTAGGTTTCCTCTCAGCACAGGCACTGCAAGTTTTCTATGAGCAGGATTGTTACAATTTTAGGTTCTGACTGGAAAGTACCTTTTTTCTCCCTCATATTCCCCCATCTACTCTCTTATGCCTAAAATTCTTTTGTGGGGATAACTGTCCTTTATTCTTCATTAGACACTTGGATTAAAATACCAAAAACAATATCTCTGTCACCCAACCAGACATAAGCTTTTATAGAAAGATGTGTCTGACTGAGATCAGACCTCTTTTTTTCAGAGGAAAAATATTTTGATAATGGGAAAGTGCTAGAAAGAAAATGGAGAGATTTGGAGAAGATAGTTGAAGAGGAAGACAAAGTCCCCTCCTTTACAGCTTGATTGTAAACATCCTTGACTGTTAAGTTCTGTGGCCACTACTTTGGTTTCATTGTAATGTCCCACGGTTTCACCCTAAGAAGATATGGCCAGTTATCAGTTGCCCTATATAGTGTCAACGGCAAAGTCATCATCATTTCAAACGGCAAACATACTTTACCCATTCATTACCCTGTGTAAAACAAGAAGTAAGCAGATAGAATACACAGGTGTGGCTTTGCATTATATTTTATACTGACTGAACTTACAGGAAATAGTTTCCTTAAGTAATGATGCCTTCTTTTAGGGTAATTCCCAGAATAGAGTTCTGGGAAATATTGTTCTTGGAGAAGCCATTTAATTTTCTCTCTGATTCCACAATAGGGACAAACAATTGATATTTCTCTAAGTTCATTTCCAGTGCTTTTGGCTGTCTCACTCTTCCATACATTCCATTGTCATTAAGATAGAGAATTTTGTTTTTATAGTAACCTAGAAGGAAGAGGAAATCTCCTATGGAAATACCTAAACATTTTTATGTACCGCTTATTCATCTGTGTTTTTAAAGAAAACACCAAACAGTATATTTTCTTTGAAGTCAAGACAGTTTTGTTGCATGATCAAGATAACAAAATGACTATGAAAAACTGAGGAAAATGATGAGGTGTGAGCCAGACAGTAGGAAAAGATCTTTGTGCCCCAGGATGCCAGACTTGCTATAGAAACTCCCATTTTTGTGTGTTCCTTTATTTATTTCCCACTTTAGAGTTTTCTATTCTTTAAAAAAAACCATAGGATTATATTTTAAAACAAACAGATATATGTATATCTGCACAATTTCAGGGCCATTCCTCTGCAAACTCATGTAGTATGACTATCAATTCGATACACAGAAAAGTCAGTTCTGCATTTACCATATCACAAAGAGGCAGTAAAGATCTTTATTAGAACTTCCAGCCCCAAATATATTTAATCTCACATTAGGTATGGCTATGCCCCTGATATATCTTTTGTGTTTTTAAGAATGGATTGAGAATAGAGGTTGTGGTGATGGTTTTTGTTTATGCTGATGGTTACCATAATGGCCACAATAACACATAGGGTCCCATCTCTGCTGTTGAATTCTTAGAAGCCCTTGAGGAAATTCCCAACTTCATAAGAAACTTAGGCATGGTTTCAGGAAGAATAGAAAGTACACTATAGTATACACCAACAGAGTGAGAAAACTCATTTTTCAACTAGAAAGAACCAGGCTCCAAAGCTTCTAAGCCATTGAATAACACATGTAAAGGGCATGGACTGATGTTATCTACGAATGCGACAGAGAGTTATCCTGGTTATGCAACTTACAAATGACTGGGGCTTCCACCCATTCACCTGGTATCGATTCATTACACTTTCATTCTGGAAGAGTCTGGGAAGCAGATGACAAATTAAGGGGTATAACTCATTAGCATAAATTGGTTTGTCAGGTAGCCCCCAAAGGGCACCTGAGCCATCTTCTTAAATTATGTGTTATGGGTTTAAAGCCTTTAGCAATACCCCAGTAACAGGTCACTGCAGCGGGCTAGGTTTACAGTTTGAGTCAACCTCCTAAGAGGGTTCAGCTCCTAGTCTTTCCCATATCAGCTGGTCCACTGCTCAGCTGTGTTTTCGATTTGGTTAGGCCAACTATATGGAAACTGATAATGTACTACTCCCTCTCTAACTTCTCCTGTCCTGTGGCTCACAGATTCCTCCCTTCCTAGCAGAAAAGAGATGCCTCCTGAGAGGCTGAGAAGGCATCATGGAGGAAGTGACATTTAAACTGAATCTTAAGGGGTAAGTAGGAGTTTGTGATGTGAGTATATTGATGATAGAAGAGATCAACAGAGCCATGAGAGAACGTAGTACATTTTATGAACTGTAAAAAAAAATCTGGTGTGGCTGGAGTATAATGGACTTAACAGGGACAGTGGAGAAAACTAGAAGAGATTCAGATTATGAGGGACTTGGTGTGCTAAGCTGTGGTTTTCAACCATTTTTTAAGTGATAGATGATGTTCATATGCATAAGACACACTCATGGATATAAGGAAAGTTATCTATAAGCCCTAGTACTTTGCCTATACATTCTTCTAGTTCTCCTACAGTTAAGGTAGTATGTTAGGATGCAAATGAGTGAGTTTTTTAAAAAATAAAATTATCATCTTGAGATCAATTTTTTAATTCAAAAATAAAAATGCAAAAAAAAAAGAGAGAAAACTGTAGATATTTTATTGGTAACAAATTACTTTGCCACATCTTACCACTGATCACGATTCACAGCCTGCTCTAATGGTAGGGTAGAAAACTGTTTAATCTTGTGGGTTTCAATACAGGTTTTAAACAGAGAGTAAGGTGATCACATTTAATTCTTTAAATTTAACTGGTGACAGTGGTCAGCTGTACTCAAGGGAGGAGAGGCTGACTGCAAGAAAATCGCGTAGAAAACTGTTGAAATATTTGGAGAGGGATGATGGAATCCTGAATGGCGGTGGTAGTGGAACTATACAGGAGAGGAAATTTGAAAAACATATGTTGGCCCCTGTTTCTTTTGAGAGGTCAATAGAAAATAAATGAGAGGGACTAAAAGGAGGTATTTTGGGGCCCTTTTAAGGCTATTGGTAATGTTAGCCATAGCAATTTTAATAAATATGGAAGCCATATTGTCATAAAATTAGGAGCAAATGAAAGAGAAATTAATAGAGAAAAAAAACTGTTGAGAAACCTGGTTATAAGGGAAGGAGCAAGATTAGCTGGTAACCTAAAGGAGTTGTAGGGTCAAGAGGCAAACGTTTTAGTAAAGATGGAAAACTTTGAACAGGTTTATGTGTGAAAAAGGAAAGAGTAAATAAACTGGAGAAATAAGATAACTGATGAAGTAAAGTCCCAGAGAAGTTAAGAAAGAACAGGATCCAAGCTAATAATCACCCACACGGATGGTATATCGGACACCAAAGCCCTGCTCTGACCGGAAATACAGTAAGGGTAGGGGCTGGCATAGCTAGATATAGAGATGAGTGAACAACAGTTAACTTTATGGTCTCTTGAGGTAGAAATGATGATCATTTGCTGAAAATGAGGGGGAAGGTTCACGGCAGGTGGGGTGCTTAATGGTTGCTAATGCCTTTAGTTCACTTTCCTTCTGGTTCCCAGACCTTGATTTCCCTCTGAGAAACCACCTCACCTCCCCATTCTCAGTCCACTTTACGAAAATTGAATCCGCGCTAGGCACGTGACTCAGGTCTGGTCAATCAGAATATCACATTCCCCCGCACAAAATGATTGGCTCAGGGACAGATTTGAACCTTAATGGAACAAAAAGGGAAACTCTGCTAGGAAATACACTGGATGAACTTAGGAGGACAGAGGGACTGACATCACCCGCCACCAACTTGCAACCACATGGAACCCAAGAAGGGAGCCAGCACCAGGAGGATGGGGCCAAGAAACCAGGCTAGGTGACTGACAGTGGTTGAGTCCTGGGTTCAGCTAGACTTGAAACTAATTCTCAACGGAAATATTCAGTTAAATAGCCAATTAATTCCCTTTTCTCGGGAGCCTAGTTTGGTTGAGTTTTCTGACACTTGAAACAGAAAAATTACAACTGACAGAGTCAGAAAGGTTGGAAACAGTGATTATAGGAGTGAGTAAAAGAGCTGCCAAGGGGAAGAAAAAAGTAGTCCCAGGCAGAAATAGGGCACCCATTCATTAGGTCTGATATCATCTCTAAATTTTCCATAAATTTCCAGAATTAAAAAAGTGAAGATCTTCACTGCAGTTCTCAGAAAGGCTTGAGTTTCTAAATCTCCTCTCAAGAAACAATGCAACTACAGCAATATCTGATTTCCTGAGCTTACCATTAATCTTGTAAATGAAGGTGTTTCACTGTTTATTTAAACATCATCAAAAATAAATGAACATTAT
Organism: Balaenoptera acutorostrata; assembly: GCF_949987535.1. NCBI lineage: Eukaryota > Metazoa > Chordata > Mammalia > Artiodactyla > Balaenopteridae > Balaenoptera > Balaenoptera acutorostrata. The sequence continues at coordinate 52,473,869 of NC_080068.1, read as the reverse complement.
GGAAAGCTTTGTGGTTTTCACTTATGAGATCGAGCCCACAGAATCTGCATTGGCGGAGTTAATTATGGCCGTGCTATAAAGGGTGATGGTACAAGCTTACCCTGCTCCCAGTATAAATTCCCACATCTGTCTTCTTTCCTTCCTCCTTCCCACAAATATGCTTTGATTGCTTAGATAAGGGCTAGCCATTTGATCAAGGACTACGGATAAAATGAAATGCAAGCAGACACAGTCCGTTGCCCTCATGGGACTTACAGTTTAGTAAAAGAGTCAGTCAGTAAGCTAGTAATAACACACGAAAATATTGCAACAGTAAAAGTATTATAAGCAGAATACATCTTCTTCTGAGTGCACACAGAAACAAAAGTTTATTAGATAATAGTTATCCTTACTATAGGCAACCCACTCTGACATTTTAAATAATATTCTATTCTATTTCCTTTTTTAAAAAAAATGCTGGTCATAACTACCTAAATTTATTTCATAACCTACTACCATGGGGGGATTTGGCTTAGTCAGAAAAGTCAGAGAAGTCTTCCCTAAGGAAATGATGATTGAGCTGAGGTCAAATGATGAGTAACAGTTAGGTTAAAGAAGGGAGAAAAGAGTCATCAGAGGATACAGCGAGTGCAAAACCTGGGGACAAGAGGAGGTAGATGTATCCTTGAGACTGAGGAAAGCCAGAGTTTGGTTGCACTGCATTGAGCAAGGGGGTGGGAGGTCGGGGACTGGTGCCTGATGACATGGAGAGATAGGTGGCCAACACCAGGCAGGATCTTTCAGGCCATGCTAAGGATTGTTGCCTTTGAGAACAAAAAGATGGCACTGAAGACTTTTATTCTTTGAAAAGACTGTGTGAGCTAATTGTGCAAAAATAGGGGTAAGGATGGATATAGGTAGAACACTTAGGGTAAGGGAAAAACCACAGCTTGGATTTGAGTAGATGGCAATTTATATGGAGAGAAGTATCTTAACATTAAAAATTAATTCCTAGTATAACATAAACAGACACTTATAGCACTAATTCTCAAACACATGTCAGTTTCTACATAATCAATCACTTAGGGAAGCTGATTGACAATGTAGATTCCTGTGTTCTACTCACAAAGATTTTGATTTGATGAGTTTGTGGTAGAGCTCTGATATGTGTATATATTTTAAAGTCCCATGGAAATTCTGATGTACAACTAAGATATAGAACTATTAAGGGAATGCTTCTCTTCTTTATTCTACACTCGCTTCCATGAGCGACCTAATCTAATTCTTTAACTGTAAATGCTATCCTTGTGATAATCACTCCCAAATTTATATAAGTTAAGCCAAACCTCTTTGTTGAACTATGTACTACTATATGCAACTGTTTAATACTTTATATCTTTACTTGGGTGATCTAATAGGAATTTCTAACATTAACAAGACCAATATAAAATTTTAAATCCCAAGCCATTCCCCATTCAATCTTCTCCTTGAGTTTCCCTATCTCTGTGATGTTAACTTCATGCTTCCACTTGCTCAAGCTAATCTCACAGCCATCCTTAATACATCATGTATTTCATGCCACACAACCAATTCACTAGCAAGTCCTGTCAGCTCTACCTTTCAAAGGCACCCCCAACCCAACGACTTCTCACCAGCTTCAAGGCTCCCACTGCAAATGAAAGCGTCATTATCTCATACCTGAACTGTTGTAAAATCCTTTGCACTGGTCTCTTTTCATCGTTGTTTGCCTCCCTATGTTCTATTTCACACAGTGCATGGTAAACCTTGAAAAACAGAGGTCATTTCACTCTTCTGTTCAAAAATCTTCCAAATGGCTTTATAATTCACTTAGAGGAAATTCAAAGTTCTCTTCATACCCTACAAGGCACAAACCCCTCAACCTACCACCTCTAACTGCTTTTTACTAATAACACTCAGCCACATTTGTCCTTAAATATACTACACAAACTCCTATCTTGGGATCTCTGCACCTGAGATTCTCTCTGCCTGAAATACTACTTTTCCTAGAACCTGTAAAGTTTGTCCATCACTTCTTTCAGTGCCTTGCTCAAATACAATTATGTTAGAGTCCTTCTTATATCACTCTATATAATACATATAATATATATACACACACATTATGTATGTATATATATGCACATATATGTGTATATATATTTTCTATATATATGTAATTTGTCAACTATGTGTATATATGTCTATATATGTACATCTATATATGTGTGTCTATATATATAGTTAATATATATACTATATATATATATATATATATACACATATATATATATATGTATATAAAATTTGTCAACTGTCACTCCCAACAGAATGACTGTTCCTTGAGAGGGAAACTTTGGTTTCTTGCTGTATCTTCAGTGATGGGAGAATTTCTTGGTAGAAGCTCAATAAATATTTGAGGAATGAATGAATGGCATAGAAAAGGAAAATATGGTGAGACAGACATGGAGAAATGGATGGGGATGGGTGGCAAGAGCATGAAATGTTCACAGTGGCATCTCTGACACACCTGCCTGCCATTGGCAATGGTCAAATCCCATCCTCCTTGGCAGGTACAGTTGTGCATATGCAAACAGAACCTTAGAAGAGGCAAGGAAGACTATCAGGCAGTGTTACCTGTATTGACTCTGCTGTCAGAAAGCCTGATTTTGAACTCCAGTTCCACCACATTCCTGTGGGACTTTAGTCAAGTCAGTCAACCTCTCCAAACCCTTATATATTTACCCAAAAAATGGACTAAAAGAGTTTGTTTGGAAGAGGATTAAATGAAGATAATTCATAAAATGCACTTGGCACAAAGTAGTTATCAAATATTAACTGTTGTTTATTATCATATGGTAGCATGGGGCTAGTTAGTGGTAAGATAATGAAAGAAAGAGAAAATAAGAGGATCAAAAGAGCCAAGACATTGGGCTTACTCTGCAGCAAATATTTAGATAACTAAGCTCTTTCTCTCCTTTTAAAATGCTTATTAAGAGTAAGAGGTAAATAGAACACCAATAGTCACAATCTTTCTAGTGTTGACCTAGTTAGACCTTTAGATTTCATGAATAGAGGTAAGGCATAGTCAGGTCAAATGTCAGATGAAAAGAGGAAGGTAGTTGAGAAAAGCAAAAAACTGATTCAGCAGAAGATTTAGTGTGTCATGTTACACCACATCCTGTTATTTTTGTAGGCCCTTAACCAGTATCATGTGTCCCAGCAGCATAAGGTTAAGACTAATTTTTTTTTAAAATAAATTTATTTATTTATTTATTTTTGGCTGTGTTGGGTCTCCGTTTCTGTGTGAGGGCTTTCTCCAGTTCCGGTGAGTGGGGGCCACTCTTCATCGTGGTGTGCGGGCCTCTCACTGTCGCGGCCTCTCCCATTGCGGAGCACAGGCTCCAGATGCGCAGGCTCAGTACTTGTGGCTCACGGGCCTAGTTGCTCCGTGGCATGTGGGATCTTCCCAGACCAGGGCTTGAACCCGTGTCCCCTGCATTGGCAGGCGGATTCTTAACCACTGCGCCACCAGGGAAGCCCCAAGACTAATTTTAATCAATATCAGCAACCATTGCCAGAGGCAACCAGCTCCTGCTTTAGTCAATATGGCCAACAAATGGTCTAGAAACCAACTCTATGGTTAGAGATACAAGTGAGAAATAATACAAGTGAGAAATATCTTTATAATCCCAGCATTTGGAGAAATGATAGATGAATTATAGCATTATGTACATATGGAATTTTATTTCTACATTCAAACACAATAATAAAAAGACCAAAAATTTTGTAAGAACATGTTTTTTTATATTTACTCTACTATTTCTATTTTTTCCCCATTTCCCCAATATACATACCTTCAAAAGGTTGGTAAATCTCCTAAATATTAGCTCACATTCAATTGTACCACTTAAGGTTTCTATGATTCATAAGCATGCTTGAATAGATTTGGAGTCAATTCACAATTTTAATATGTACGAACACATTAAATGCTAAGATTCATACCACAGGTATCAACATGATTAAGGCAACCAGATTGGTGAAAACTCTCTCAGAAATGACTGATCACAGACACGGAAGTGTGCAGTTGGGCATTAATATTGTTTTTAATTAGGGCTCTCTGATTTGGCACTGCAATATCTCATGCTGCTAAATCAACAGACAGCTCATTCTTACCTCTGTTATCAAGTATCAGGGGTTTTCCACAAACCCCAAAATTGGAGGTGTTGACCAGTAACAAATGAATGCTTAAGTCAGATATTGAAGCAGAAAAGACTCATTGTCGAACATGAAACAAATGTTTCGATGTAAAATTCAACATTTAAATCACATCTGCTGTGGGACGCTGGGGAAAGGCCTCTGCTCTGAAAATGGGTGGAATGAAGTTCATAGAAAGTCTTCCTCTAAGATGTCCACCATAGAGAAAGAGAGCTAATACAACCCCATCTTGAGATGGGCAACTGTAGTTTAAAGGAAAGAATCATCAACAAACAGGAGCTGCAGCAGGATGAGGTCTGGCCCCAGCCTTAGAACTAAGAGGATCAACACCTCAGGAAGGTCTTTCTGAGATAAGAAGAGGACAAAGAAAGAAGTGAATGAGGTCGCCTTGATGATAAGTAAGGAGAAAAAGTCTCTGGTGCTCTTTAACTCCTCACACAAGGCACAGTGTTGGCCTCGATATTGAGGAAGGACAAGACAAAAGGCAAGCATGAAACATACTGCCACCGCAGATTATCTTTAGGCAGTGCTCTTCCGGATCCTGATAAATCAAATGTAACTAAGGCAACTTCTCAACTGCCTGGAAATGAACACACCTGAAAGTGATAACAGGGGATGTAAATTCATTCGTCATTTCTAGAGAATAACAGACTTTTTAACTTAAAAACATCCAACATGCCAAATGTCCACCTAGCCTGTTATGGCCTTGATGCTTACATTTAAGGTTTTAAACATTGTGTATTACAGGTTCACATGATGTCTCAGGCATAGAGGAGGAGAGAGGAGTAACATTTCCCCATCTCAGACATTACTATCCCTAGATAGAATTAGTGGGGTCATCCTTCCCATGGTTGCCACACTGTGACCTAAGAGGTTCTATGAACTGAGAGAGCTAAAAGGTTCATATTGATCCCTCCTATATCTGCTGGTCTTGACAGTACCACCTAGAGATGATGGGGCAGCTATTAAACCACCTTTTTGCCTATATCAGAGCACTTAGATGAATACATACTATTTGAAACAGAGGGAGGCTAGATTTTGTGGGAACTGTCCAAGGTGTCAGGGGAGGAATATTCCCTGGGACTAACCTATAAGTCAGTACCAACAATCACCAGATTTTAAAAACAAACCAAAAAGAGGAAGTTTTTCTCTAGCTAGAAGCCTCAAATTTTTCTTAGCTTTTTAGGCAGGCTTCTATGAAGTTTGTGCTAGAGTTTAGGAGCAGTGATTGGATAGGTCTTAATGTTCATGGCAGAATCTCTGATGTGTCAAAAACTGTAGTTGTAGTTACAGAACTATATCTTTCCGGTAGGGGCTCAATCATCCTAGAGAAATATAAACAAAATAATCAAAAAAGAAGGACACTGATGCAAATCTGTTGAAAAAGTCCTCCTATAGAAGTTGTTCAATGACCAAAGATTACCAACACCTCTGAGACTCTGGCCTGAGTATTAAAGAATATTGAATGGATATTTAGAATTTGGAGACGAGAAGGAAAGAAAATGGAAGAGAAAGGAAATGAACAGAAGAAGGGACATGTATATTAAATTCTTAAATATCCACCAAATGGCAGGGAGAAATAGAAACCTCTTACATGCTGATGCCAAAAAAGCTATTTCTGAGGATAGTGGAGAGAGGAGTAACAGAGCAGATTCTGGCAGATAAAGTTCACTAAGAAAATATGAGAACAGATGTTAGCAGCTGCTAAGTGCTTCTGTGGGGACATATGTGAATTGAGAATGTGAATGACCACCCCTTCACCCTATTTTTTTGGTGGTAGTAATTAGAATTTGGGAGAAGCAAGAGAGGGAAGTGCTATTAGAATCTTAAAATAGGGACAAAAGGAGAAAACCACAAAGGCAGCTCTGGGATCTCAGCTCATAACTTGGTTATAGGTTCTGATATCATGACAGCATATTGAAGTTATGCCTTCCACATTAAAAGCTTTGAGGGTTGTGGGTAGCTAGGGTTCCTTCCCTAAGTAGAATCTACATATACTCAGTCCTTGAAAGACAAAAGTCCAGTGGCATACTTGAGTCTCTACTATCACCATGAGGCAACCCAGTTACCTACCAGAGGAACCACTAAAAACACGGCCTCTCAGAACCAGTCAGAGAAGTGTCATAGGGATAGAAATGGTACAGAGCTTTAGTCTCCTAATGACAAACTAGACTCTGAACTACTAAAGTCTGTTCTCTAACTGATAAGCCTCTATCAGTTAGAAAACAAACCGAGGCTAGAAGGAAGGATCATTTTAAAGACCTTTTCTCATTATTATCTGCCCCTCCTATCACTTAATATTATGAAGGAACAGTCTTGCTTCTCATACAAAGTCAGTAATCAAAAATGTTTGTAGAATAAATGCATTAATAAATTAACAACAATAGGCCTTTGTGGTTTGAGTCCTGGTGCTTTTTCCACCTAGGGTACATTATGGAGAGGTTGAAATCCTTTGAAGTAATTGTGAAATTGTAACATTAAAGGAACAGATGGCCCTGGGTGTTGTATTTCATGGGAATTCAATATGAACTATAGTAGTAGTGACATTGACAAGACTATTTTTATCTTCTCTAAGGTTCTGGTACATTATCACAAGAGTAGTCTAGCTAAAATTAATTACCTTGACTGCTAGAAACTAGAGATGGGGAGAAAAGAAAAAAATTAATAATTCCTTTTTCTCTTGAGTATCTTTATAGAAGACCCTACGAATTGAGTCCAAACAGCTTTTAACTGAAGAAAGTTTCATTACCTGTGGTTAGTAGGATATATTGAAGGGAAATTCATGGCTAGAGTTACTGTACTTTTGACACATGAAATGAATGTTGGCTGTTCACAAGGCAAACAAGACATCAAAATGTTAAATGATTCATGGAAGTGTTGGAATAAATCTTGGATAATTGCTTTATTAGCGATTAGTGATCTAAAGACATCTGTTATGAAGCTGTTGGCTAACAGCTGGCCAGAGAGTTATTATAAGATCCCATAATCAAAATGCTTCGCCAACAGAAAAAGAAGTCTGGGAAAAAAGTATGTGAATGTCTGTTGAGTGTGGCTCGCGGGCTCTAGAGCGCAGGCTCAGTAGTAGTGACGTGCAGGCTTGTAGTAGTTGCTCCAACGCATGTGGGATCTTCCCGGACCAGGGCTGGAACCCGTGTCCCCTACATTGGCAGATGGATTCTCAACTACTGTGCCACCAGGGAAGTCCCCCCGTATCTTTTTAATATATTTATCTTTTGCTTATATTGTTATTTGTTCTTTGTAACTAATGACATCGTTGTCTTAAGCAAGATGTTAGGATCCCATGAGAGCCTACTTGAGGTCTCTTTGAAAATATCTCTGGAAAAGGTCAGTTTTGTGAGGCTTTTATATACAACGTGGGACAGATTGCACCCCAGGAGGGTGTGAACAGCCACCAGAAGTGGTACCTGACATCACCCGCTAGCTGCATCCCACCAAATATCAGCCTAAAGACTTTCTTTGGGAAGCAATGTGGCAGAGAGGAATCAGAAACTATCATTTATAAGAGCAAGTTGGTTAACCTCTCTGGGACGTTTTCTTTTCTTTTCTTTTCTTTTTTTGCCTTATATGTATACAAAGAATAATAGCATTTGTTTTGCAGGGCTATTATAAAAATTATAGAAAATTTATATGAAGTAATGTGCCAGATCTTAGAGAAGATGAGAAAGGTTGGGTAATGCAGAGAGAAGGAAATGACTTAAACATGAGGATAAATACTCTGAGACCAGAGACCACTGTATATTGGAGTCCTTAAGGCACTGTCTTAGAGCACGATTTCTTTCTAAATCTCTCACTAGGTAGATTCCATAAGTAATTCTCTATGTTGATGTTTCTCACAATAGCTACAGCACAGACCACTTCCTTGAGTTCCACACTCATACACAATTTCCTCCTTGACAATTCCACTTGGATATTTCACAGACATTTCAAATTGTTTATGTTTAAGAGAGAATTCTTCATTTCACTACCATCTAATCATGTTCCTTCCCCAGTCTTTTACATCTCAATAAATGGCATCACCATACACTTAGTTGTTTTCATTAAACAACTAGGAATAATTCTTAATTTTCTATTGCCTATATCCAATTATCAGCATGTTCTGAAGATTCTATCTACAAAGTATATTCATCATCTTCTGACATCTCTACATTTCCACTGATATCATCGTACTCCACCCATCATAATTTCTCACATAGACCAGGGGTTGACAAAGTTTTTTCTATAAAGGACCAGATAGTAAATATTTTTGCTTTGCAGGTCAAATGGTCCCTGTCACAATTATTCAAATACTGCCATTGTAGCTTGAAAACAGCCATAGGCAATATGCATACAAATCACTGTTGACTGTGTTTCAATAAACCTTTATTTACAAAGACAGGTGACAAGCCCATGGATGACAGTTTGCCTACCTTTCACCTAAACTGTTAGAATTGCCTTCTAAATTGTGTTTCTGTGTCCAAATTTTACACTACTACAGTTCCAGGCAGAAGTCAGAGGTTTTTAAAAACAAAACAGATCATAACTTCTTGCAACATAAAATCCTTGAAAGGCTTTTCATTGCCAGTAAAATAAGACATAAGCTCTGTACCTTGGCCAGCTGTATGATCTGGCTCTTGTTTCTCTATCTGACCTCACTCATGGCACTCTCCCTCTTTATAAGTAAGTTCCAGCCATCACCAACTTCTTTTTTTTTTATTATTTATGGCTGTGTCGGGTCTTCGTTTCTGTGCGAGGGCTTTCTCTAGTTGCGGCAAGCGGGGGCCACTCTTCATCGCGGTGCGCGGGCCTCTCACCATCGCGGCCTCTCTTGTTGCGGAGCACAGGCTCCAGACACGCAGGCTCAGCAATTGTGGCTCACGGGCCTAGTTGCTCCGCGGCATGTGGGATCTTCCCAGACCAGGGCTCGAACCCGTGTCCCCTGCATTGGCAGGCAGACTCTCAACCACTGCGCCACCAGGGAAGCCCCCAACTTCTTTTTAAAACACAGCAAGCTCTTTCCTAACTCTGCCCTTATTGCTCTTTGTGCTTAGAGCCCTCTTCTCTAGGCTCTTTGCTGGGCTGTGTCATTTTTATGCTTCTGCTGTCAGCTTAAATGTTATTGCCTCAATGCCCAGTACTCTATAATGTAAGCATTCGCAGCCTATGTTCTTTTTATCAAGTTATGAAAATACTCTGCCTTCTTCACAGCATCTATCACTACCTCTATCTTGTTCTTTTGCCTGTTTTATTTTGACCTCTCCCACTAGATTATAAGCTGACAGCCCTGTTCATCACTGTATATTGAGCTCCTAGCACAGTGAAGATGTTCAACAAATAGAAATTGAGTATATGAATGAATGAATTGGAAGTAGACAAAGCCAGGTACAAATATAAATGTCTGAAGACAGGAAGACATGAATTGAGAAAATTTCTACCAGAGACAGAGAGAGATTGAGCAGTTGAAGAGACCAAGCCAGGGAAAGTTCAAACTATTGCTGAAGGGAACAGGAGAAAGAGCTGACCAAGAAAAAATAAAAGCCTTTACACGGCACTGAGTCAGCAGAAAGAACTTGGAGAATGTGAGGTGCTGTACTCTGAATGACTATTACAATCTTATGGTTACCAGGGGGGAAGGGTGGAGGAAAAATTGGGAGACTGGGGTTGACATATATACACTACTATACATAAAATAGATAACTAATAAGGACCTACTGTATAGCACAGGGAACTCTACTCAATACTCTGTAATAACCTATATGGGAATAGAATCTAAAAAGAGTGGATATATGTATATGTATAACTGATTCACTTTGCTGTACAGCAGAAACTAACACAACATTGCAAATCAACTATACTACAATAAAAATTAATTTTAAAAATAATAATCATGATTAATTGCAGCTTATCCTAAGAATACAAGGGAAGTATAATACAGTAGAATTAGACAGGAAACAATAAAATTGATCATATAAATAGTGCTAAGGAGAAAGATCTTGATCATTTCTATTTTTGTAATTTATTACTACAAATCAACCACCCTAAAACTCAGTAGTTAATAGTAATCACTTATTTATTTGCTCATGATTCTGCAATTTGGGCTACCATATGATCCAGCAATCCCAATCCTGGGCATATATCCAGAGAAAACCATAATTCAAAAAGATACATGTACCCCAGTGTTCATTGCAGCACTATTTACAATAGCCAGGACATAGAAGCAACCTAAATGTACATAAATAGAAGAATGGATAAAGAAGATGTGGTACATGTATACAATGGAATATTACTCAACCATGAAAAAAAGAAATAATGCCTTTTGCAGTGACATGGATGGACCTGGAGGTTTTCACACTGAGTGAAATAAATCAGAGAAAGGCAAATATCATATATCACTTTTATGTGGAATCTAAAAATTGGTACACATGAACATATTTATGAAACAGAAATAGAGTCACAGATGTAGAAAACAAACTTATGGTTACCAAGGTTACAACACAACATTGTAAATCAACTATACTCCAATTAAAAATAAAAACTAAAAGGGTAAACCTTCTAGAAGAAAACACAGGAGAATATATTTCAACCTTGGAGTAGACAATGATTTCTTAGAGTGGACATACAAAGAATTAGTAATCATTAAAGAAAAATGTGGTAAACTGAATTCCATCAGAATTTAAAACTTCTGCTCCTCAAAGACACTCTTTAAGAAAATTAAAATTTAAGCTATAGACTGGGCAAAATTGTCACAATACATTTATCTATCAGTCAAAGGACTTGTACTAGAATATATAATTAACTCCTACAAATCAATGATAAAAAGACACACAAACCAATTTGAAACAAAATAGGCAAAATATTTGAAAATATACTTCACAAATGAAAATTTACAAATAGCAAAGCACATGGGAAGGTGTTTGACATCACTAATAATCATGAAATAGTAATTAAAAGTACAATGATTTATCACTGAATGTCTCCCCCAGAAGCTAAAATTAAAAAAAAAAAAAGATGTGGAAAAACTGGAACACTCTTACTTTGCTGGTGGGAATATGACAACAATTTAGAAGATTTTTATGAAGTCAGATATATACATATCCTATGACTTAGCAATTCCACTCCTACATACTTATCCAAAAAATAAAAATATTTATTTTATTCATCTATTCCTGTGTAAAAAACATCTCAAATTCTGGCAGCTTCAAACAACTCTTTTTTGTCTCAGGATTATCTGAATTGACTGAACTCATCTGGGTCATTCTTTTACTCCATATAGCTGGAATTACAATCTTTTGAAACTTGACTGAGCTGGAATGCACAAGATAAGCACTTACATGGATGTACACTGGTACTTGCTTTTAGCTGGGAGCTCAACTGGGGATATCAGCTGGGGTGCCTGGGTTCTCTTCCATGTGGTCTCTGTACATAGTTTGAGCCTCTCATAGCATAGTGGTTGGGTTCCAAGAGGGAACATTCCAGAAGACAAAGGTGGACGCAGCAGATATACACTCATAAGTTACACAGCATCACTTCTGTCAAATTATATTGATCAAAAGCAATCACAGATCAGAAAATCTACAAACAACAAATGCTGGAGAGGGTGTGGAGAAAAGGGAACCCTCTTGCACTGTTGGTGGGAATGTAAATTGATACAGCCATTATGGAGAACAGTATGAAGGTTCCTGAAAAAACTAAAAATAGAATTACCCTATGTTCCAGCAATCCCACTACTGGTCATATACCCAGAGAAAATCATAATTCAAAAAGACACATGCACCCCAATGTTCACTGCAGCACTATTTACAATAGCCAGGTCATGGAAGCAACCTAAATGCCCATCGACAGACGAATGGATAAAGAAGTTGTGGTACATATATACAATGGAATATTACTCAGCCATAAAAAAGAACGAAATTGATTCATTTGTTGAGACGTGGATGGATCTAGAGACTGTCATACAGAGTGAAGTAAGTCAGAAAGAGAAAAACAAATATCATATATTAACACGTGTATGTGGAACCTAGAAAAATGGTACAGATGAACTGGTTTGCAGGGCAGAAGTTGAGACACAGATGTAGAGAACAAACGTATGGACACCAAGTGGGGAAAACTGCTGTGGGATGGGGATGGTGGTGTGCTGAATTGGGCGATTGGGATTGACATATATACACTGATGTGTGTAAAACTGATGACTAATAAGAACCTGCAGTATAAAAAAACAAACAAAAAAACAACTAATACTAAACTTTCTTTGGGTTATTTGTATGGAAATATGTTACTATAAATGTTTCAGACATTACATGAAATTTCTAAAAATCTTCTATGTTCTGGTATAATGTTATAAGTCATAATTCTAGTTATTACTTTAAAATGTGTATCTCAGAAATAACTAAATTTCCTTGTCAATTGCATTATTATGAACTTTCATCAAATCTTTAACCGTGGTCATTTTTAAGTCTTTTGTCATTTACAGACAGTTCTGGGTGTACTCTGATGCTTTCGCAAAAATGTTCCTATGGAAGGGTTTCATCTTCAAGGAATTCATGGAAAAGACTCTGACAAATACAGGTTTCTGGTAACTGCCTATACTGCTGAACTGAATGAATAAGCATTTTCAGAACTCTAATGGAAAACTGATGAATTCATAAAAGTGCTAACAAAAGATCAAGATGAAAATAAAATTAATTACATGGGACTGAGTGAACTGATGAGGATGATTATAATTTTTGTGACTTTCTCTTTGAATAAAAAAAAAAAAATCCCACAAGGACTCAGAGGCAAAAAATATACAAATCAATTTTCACTGCAAAGTAAAGGAGCTGTTACAGTGGAGGATTACTGGACTGAATGTCAATATTATGACATAGTATGAGTGTGTTTCGTGTTTGGTAATTGCAACCATTGTTGCTTTCGTTGTGGTCATCCATTTACAATGCTTGGTGTCAGTTTACTTATCTCTTGTAAAAATAAAATACAGTGTGTGTGTGTAAAAAAAAAAAAAAAAAGACCTTAAAGAGGAGATGCGGACCCAAATACCTGTGCTTTTTTTAAAAATAAATAATTTATTTGTTTTTGGCTGTTTTGGGTCTTCGTTGCTGTGCGCAGGCTTTTTCTAGTTGCGGCGAGCGGGGGATACTCTTCGTTGTGGTGCGCAGGCTTCTCAAAAAAGAAAAGCAACCACAGAGAGACTTGCCTGGCCGTCCAGTGGTTAAGACTCCGTGCTTCCCCTGCAGGGGGCACAGGTTCGATCCCTGGTCGGGGAACTAAGATCCTACATGATGTGCAGTTAAATTAAAAAATTAAAAAATTAAAAACCCATCTCAGAAACAGTTCAGATACAAGGGTATGAAAAATAGATGCAACATTTCAATGTGAAGAATGGCAATAATTTATGGCCATCTTTATTCTGAAAACACACAAAAATATTTATATAATGTTTACGGCCACTTTATTAATAATAGTCAAATTGTGAACCCCAAACTGAAAATGATCCAAGTGTCTGCATAAGAATAGATGAACAAATTTTGGTATATTTGTACAACTGAATCCCATTTGAATTATTTAAGGAATATTCAATTGAATAAAAAGAAATATGCTACTGGATGGATCTCATAGACATTAAGTTGAGCCAAAGAAACCAGGCACAAAAGAGTACATATTGAATGATTCCATTTATGTGTAATTCAGGTATAGGAAAACTAAAAATAAGAATAGTGGTTTCTGCAGGAGGAAAGAGATTAACTGGAAAAGAGCACAGATTTTCTGAGAAGAAGAAATGTTCTATATCTTGATTAATTGTTTACATATTTCAAAACTTATTGAACTGTACACTTAAGATGCATGCATTTCACTGTGTAAATTTTATCTCAATTTGAAACATAAAAAATAAAAAGTTTTCATAGCTATCCTGTTTGTTCCTCTCAGTTGTCATATAGAGAAGAAAATGATATTGGTACTTTCTTTCAAAGAAGTGATAAGTTAAGATTTCACAGAAGGTTAGTGGCATTGGAACAAATGGAATCTAGATAAGCCAGCAATTCATGGCTGAAAAAAATCTTTTTTCTTTTCAATTTTTTTTTAAATTTTAAAAATAGGCTTTATTTTTTAGAGCAGTTTTAGGTTCACAGCAAAACTGAAAGTATAGAGATTTCCTGTATATGCCCTGCTTCCACACATGCATAGCCTCCCGCATTATCACATTCTCGCACCAGAGTGGTACATATGTTACAACTGATGAACCTACATTGACCCATCATTGTCATTCAGAGTCCTTGGTTTACATTACTGTTCACTCTGGTGTTGTACATTCTATGGTATGGACTAGTGTATAATGACAGGTATCTATCATTATAATATCATAAAGTATTTTCACTGCCCTGAAAATCCTCTGTGCTATACCTATTTATCTCTCCCTAGCCCCTAAGCCCCTGGCAACCAGTGATCTTTTTACTGTCTTCATGGTTTTGCCTTTTCCAGAATGTTATATAGTTGGAATCATACAGTACGTATGGTTTTTTCAAACTGCCTTCTTTCACTAAATAATATGCATTTAAGTTTCCTCTATATATTTTCATAGATTGATAGCTCATTTCCTCTAAGCACTGAATAATTTTCCATTGTCTGGATATATCATACTTTATTTATCCATTCGCCTACTGAAAGGCATCTTGGTTGCTTCCAAGTTTTGGCAATTATGTATAAAGCTGCTATAAACACCTGTGTGCAGGTTTTTTGTGTGGACATAGTTTTCAACTCCTTTGGGTAAATCCCAAGGAGCACAATTGACAGAATGTATGCTGAGAATATGTTTAGTTTTATAAGAAACTGCCAAACTGTATTCCAAAGTGGCTGTACCATTTTGTATCCCTAAGAGCAATGAATGAGAGTGCCCATTATTTAACATCCTCACCAGCATTTGGTGGTGTCAGTGTCCTGGATTTTGGTCATTCTAATAAGTGTGTAGTGGTATCTCACTGTGTTTTTTTTTTTTTTTAATTTGAATTGCCCTGATGACATATAATGTAGAGAGCATCTTTTCATAATATTCAGTATTTCATATTATTTGCCATCTGTGTATCTTCTTTGGTAAGGTGTTTGCTAAAATCTTTTTCCTATTATTTAATCATGTTATTTGTGTTCTTATTGTTGAGTTTTAAGAGTTCTTTGGGTATTTTGGACAATAGCCGTTTATCAGATATATCTTTTGCAAATATTTTCTCCTAGTCTGTGGCTTCACTTTTCATTCTCTTGGTAGTGTCTTTGGCAGAACAGAAAGTTTTAATTTTAAGGAAGTCCAGCTTGTCAATTCTTTCCTTCATGGATTTTACTCCCTCAGTCTAAGTTATGATTTTATTTTCAAGCCATCATGGAAAGCTAATTGGATATACTTCATATAAAACCTTCACAACTTTCATTTATTATTTTAAAGAACTACTTGCGCATAATCACACTGTGAGCAAAACCAGCTTTGGTCTATTTCTAATACATTAGCCACTATTATTTTTCTCTTTCTATGACATAGTCCTTGGTCACAGCATTCACCAGTCTAGTTCTCAAATTTAAATTAGGGAAAAATAAAAGTTGTTCCCAAGGAACACTCTGTTCCAAAGAAGATTACTTCCAGTCTGATTTATTAAAATTGAATTTTTTTTAAACCAAAATGATTCAAAGCAAAACATTTTCTTAATGGCCTGGTCAATTTACTCTCCAGGAGAAGCCATGCTTTAAAATCCCAATGGGTTAGTAAGCTACCATAGTCCATCATTAGCCAGAATTTCTAGGATTTTGACTTTTGGTTTGGCATTGCAACACCTCTTATGTCACTGGGATCAATTTCCTAATTCCTAGTTGTTATGAAAATAACATTTCAAAAATACATAAAAGCGGTTATTCATTAGGGATTCATAATTAGATTTATGGAAAAAATTTTGTGGCAAAAAATTCACTATAAGATGTGTTCTATTCCTATTTTTCTCTTTGGAACTTTGTTTTGTTGATGTTGTTATTGTTTGTTTTAGTCCATTTGGCCTAAATTTATAACAGAAATTTATTGCTTACAGTTCTGGACACTGGGAAGTTCAGAATCAAGATGCTGGCAGAAGGTACAATGTGCAAATGGTACAGATGAGCCAGTTTGCAGGGCAGAAGTTGAGACACAGATGTAGAGAATGGACATATGGACACCAAGGGGGGAAAACTGCGGTGGGGTGGGGATGGTGGTGTGCTGAATTGGGCGATTGGGATTGACATGTATACACTGATGTGTATAAAATTGATGCCTAATAAGAACCTGCAGTATAAAAAAACAAACAAAACAACTAATACTAAACTTTCATTGGGTTATTTGTATGGAAATATGTTAATATAAATGTTTCAGACATCACATGAAATTTCTAAAAATCTTATATTTGTATTTGTATGGAAATATGTATGGAAATATGTTAATATAAATGTTTCAGACATTATATGAAATTTCTAAAAATCTTATATTTGTATTTGTATGGAAATATGTTAATGTAAATGTTTCAGACATTACATGAAATTTCTAAAAATCTTATATGTTCTGGTATAATGTTATAAGTAATAATCCTAGTTATTACTTTAAAATGTATATCTCAGAAATAACTAACTTTCTTGTCAACTGCATTAATAAAAAAAAAAAAAAAAAAAAAGATGCTGGCAGATTCAGTGTCTGGTGAGACCTTGTTTCCTGGTTCATAGGTGGTGCCTTCTTGCTGTGTCCTCACATGATCGAAAGAAGTAAGGGGGCTCTGTGGGGCCTCTTTTATAAGGACCTTAATCCCATTCATGAGAGATCTTCCTTCATGCCCTAATCACCTCCCAAAGGCCTGGCCTCCTAATACCATCATATTGGGGGTTAGGATTTCAATGTATGAATTTTGGGGGAGACACAAACATTCAGACCATAGCATTGTTGTTGTTGGTGGTGTGTGTGTGTGTGTTTGATTTTTAAGTTCATGAACATTGTCTTAGATACTTGTCAAATGCTGAGTCTTTGCTATTTGTTCAAGTAGTGACAAGGGGGGGGCCAAAGAGAGTTTTGATTCTCTAGGAAGTGCATAAATCACACACATATAAATACATCACAATTATTCTTATTAACACAGCAATCAATTATGTTCTAATATATATTAAATGAGAATGAAAGACACTGTAAGTTCATGTAGAAGTGGATATTCTCCTAAAAAAACGTTATGAAGATAATGGTATTCAAAAACAGTACAGTAAATGACCATTATTAAGCACAGTATTAGAAGTCTAACTTCCACAAAGGACCTCCGTAGTATCAGACAAATGACTTCTCGGAAAAAGTTATTTAAAATAGCTAATCCCTTGAAAGATTTTCTTTTCTTGCTGAGCCCAGACTAAATTTCCAAAGAGAGTAATGAATACTTCCCATTTCTGAGAAGCCCAAGGCTTTTGGCAACATTTAAAACTTTAATGCTCATCCCCCGTTTTTTTTTTTTTTTTTTTCTATCTATCATCTCTTGTCAACGAAAACTTTTTGCAGGCCAGGCTTGCACAGCTGAACAAAAATGACTAACTACCCTGTACACCCAGGAGGTGGCAAGGAAAAGCCTACCTATGGGTACTAGGAGCCTAGTTCAGTTTAGACTCAAAGTTCATTCATTTACTTCTTCTCAAGCAGATTTAATCTGAAATGCCTAGCAGGAAAATTAGATAATGAACAAAAGGGAGAAAACATTCCTGACATATCACAGTAAATCTGGTGCAACTTTGAAGCAAAGTTCTTCCCTAAATGATGCCTGTTCTTCATTGGGCTGCCAAACCCAATATGGAAGGAGACAGACTGCATTGATATTGCAAAGTTAACCCAAAAGTAACTGGCCTTTTCCTTTTCTTTTGCATGCAAGCAAGTAACTCTATTTTCCACTTAAACTCTTATTGATTGATAAACTCTTATACTGATATCTTTGATGTGCTTAACCTGATAATGATATGTCCACATCTTTTCTTACTGCAATATACAGCATTTCCTAAAGGTAATATAAAGAGTAGTGGATATAAGAGAAAATAGAAACTTAGAAAACTATTTGAAAAGGCCTAAGTCATATACTAAATCACATCACTAAAGGCCTCTCTGATTTGTTGGAAGAGATCAATTTAGAATAACATTCCCACACTGTTACCATTCAACACAGTATAACCGAATCAGAATTTTCCCTTATCACTTATCTCCAACAATCTCTAAGTCACATAAAACATGTATTTTCATTGACACTTTAGTCGTATATATTTTTTCTTTTAATATCAAATATCTTGCTGGTTTCTGAACACTCTTTTGAATGGTTCAGATTCCAAAGACTGAAAATATCATCTGAACAGTTCCTAAGAATAGTCAAGAAAATATTTCCAACATTGGGAAAGCCAATTCAAAATAGATAAGTTCAAATGATTAATGACAGTAAACCACCCTATTCTTTCCTCCTTAACTTTAAGATCCACTTGCAATTTAAAGAACACTACAAAATTTAAAAGTTAACATTATTTGTCATCAAATGTTCATAGACTGCTTGCTACTGAACTTGGAACTTATGGGATGTCATGTGAGAAATATAAGACATCAGTGATGATTTTGTTTATTTTTTTATTTATCTATAAATTTATTTATTTAATTTATTTATTTTTGGCTGAGCTGGGTCTTCATTGCTGTGCACGGGCTTCCTCTAGTTGTGGCGAGCAGGGGCTACTCTTCATAGCGATGCACAGGCTTCTCATTGCAGTGGCTTCTCTTGTTGTGGAGCATGGGCTCTATGGGCGCAGGCTTCAGTAGTTGTGGCTCACGGGCTCTAGAGCGCAGGCTCAGTAGTTGTGGCACACGGGCTTAGTTGCTCCGCAGCATGTGGGATCTTCCCCGACCAGGGCTCGAACCCGTGCCCCTACATTGGCAGGCGGATTCTTAACCACAGCACAACCAGGGAAGTCCCCAGTGCTGATTTTAAAGTTAATGGTTAACTTGGGAGAAACAAAACAAAAATTATGGAGTAATTAATAATCAACTCTGTCTCAGGAGAGAGTTTTTACAAGTACATTGATTGTTCAAGGACTAAAAGTGGAAGGAATTCATTTCAGTTGGCTTTGTCATAATAAACCTTCTCAGAGAAGACAAGACTTTGGTTTTGAAGAAAGAGAAGGACTTAGAAAGCAGGTGACAGTATTAGGCTGGTTAACCTGAAAGCCTCTTGGATGTTTGACATCATTGTGACCTCAAAGGCCAGGAGTAGATAGACTGTGGATTTCAACACCTTAACATATGATTATTGGGCAATAAAGTAAAGTGGTAGAGTTAGCCAGATGTGGAGAGCCACGGGGTATTTGCCAGTACTGTGAAGAAAGCGCTTTGTAATCTGGAAACCATTAAAAATTTCTTGGGGTGGATTCTCTAGTGCTTGACTTCCAATCCTGGATTTTCTGCTTCTTAACTCTTTCTCTGGCCTTTCTTTCCCAAGCTGAAAAGTGAGGATAGGAAAATGTTTCTTACCTGCCTCAAAGAATCAATATGAGTCTCAAAAGGTCATGAACATGAAAGTGTTTTGAGAGTTGCAAACCATCAAGAATGTTTTAATTCTTCTTACATTACTCTGTGGTATTATGACTAAAATTGAATTGCTTTTGACAGTCAACTTTTCAGGCTATCAGGATGTCATTTTGTGGATTGTTTTGTTATACCGTGGGACAAAAATAACACAGTGCCTTTCTATACTACCTGTACACAGTGCAGGCAGGGCAAATGGCTTCCCTTTAGACTTGCAATAAAGAAGCAATTACTTTTGAAGAGCTCTGCCTCCTAGTTGGTGTCATTGTCAACTGCAGGGAGTCTTTGGACCACCCACATTCCTATCTGTCTTTGCACAAGGTCTACATCAGGGATGCCTAGACAGGAACCAGACATGAGCAATGCACCCGAATGATTTCAATCAGAACTCAGGTTAAGTTACCTGCTGCCTCCTGATTAGGTTGGGCAGCCCAACAGCTAATTTCTAGTGGAGACTTCCTATTACTTGCTTGCCAGCTGTAGAAATATTTATTTTTGCCTTATATTCTGTAAACAACCTATGGTAAGTTGATTCAGGGTACAAACCAGGTGAAGCATGCACATCTGTAAGAGTGTCCAGAAGAACTGGAAATCACATCTCATGACCCTTCTATGATCTTACCATTGGGTGCCAAAACTAATTCGTAAGTTCCTTTATATTTAAAACAGCTTATTTGGAACCTAAACACACATACACATACACACAATCACACACATACATACACATATATACTTATAAAAAGTCAATAACCTACTTGAGTCATTAAACACTTTTCCTCCCACAAAATCTTATACTATGGCTTATTCCCTGTGGTTAAATTGAATTTAATTGTCCAAGATTTTTAGTTACATTTTTGAAATTTTATCTTATCCACATCAGTGAGGCTTTTGTTTTTAGATACAGTCTGATGTCTAAAAAGGCAATACATAATAATAATCTGAAGGTTATTTTCCCAGATCACCACTTCCCAGAAGGATGAAGGATTGTATTAGTTGAGTCAGATATGATGCTGATGGAATTAGGAAGCTGTGCAGGATAGAGAACTTCCCATTTAACTTCCCACAAAGTGAGGCCAAACCTTTCAGCCCTCTTCAACTAGGGGATTTCTAAAGTTTTCTTCTGGACTAAAAGTTCTAAAGGTCTATGACACCTCCTTCTTGCTCACCAGTGGAGGTGATGCCCTGCCAAGGAAGATGTGTGAAGGAGTTAAGAAAAGGTTTCAGGGTCACGAGAGACAAGGAAAAGAATTTTGTTCCATGACTGGTTTCTAATTGCCATCATGTTTACCGATTGCCTTGACTGGCCAACTGTGAGGACAACAGTCTTGAGAACAATCCAGAAGAGGATCTAGTTAGATTTCCAGGAAAAAAAGCCTACATGCCATTCCAACATCATTGCCATGCCTGCCATGGAGCTAGACATGTGAAAGGCCCAGCCGTTAAAACTTCAGAGTGCTAACTGCTTCCACAGAGAAGAGAAAGAGAGGAGGCTGGAAGCTATCTATCTCACACCTCAGGTTCAGGGAGCAGCTGTGGGCTCACTCTGACTAGAACAGTACTGTAGAAACAGGCTTGGTCACACCACTGATCAAGAAGCTGGATGGTTCCAGAAGCCCGTGTGTGTGTGAGTCACCCTTCCCTCCCATGAAGTTGTTTGCATGAAACCAGAGTGGGTGCTGTCTTGCTGCCAAATCGATTCAAATCCCTAGAACCAAACTTCCAGATGAGCCCCTTAAACTCATCAGACTCCAGAGTTTCTCCAAATTGGGTCAATTATACATGGAGTTAGGAGGGTCTGGAGTCATAGCTAAGAGGCTGGGCTCTGTGGCATTGCTTTAGTCTGCACTCACCCCTCCCCATCCCACCCCCAAACAAGACCATACATCTTCCACTTCCATAGTGTACTGATCTGTGGAAAGCAAGGCATCATTTCCCAGGGCAATTTGCTGGGTGATTTTTGAAGATTTTTGTTAAACCACCTTGACACTCATGTTTGCAAAACTAAGTATAGAATTTCCAGTAAGTAGACTTGATTTTGGAGCCTGTTCCTCCCACTGACTTCAAGTGGGAGTAGAGATACTTTCATCGTATTATCTTGGCTTCTAACGCTGGCTGAAGACCAGAGAATTATAACCTAATCTGAAGAACCTAGAATGGTCTGCCTGCAAGCAGGAGTGCAAGGTCTTGCAGTTTGGTGCAGTTTTAATCACGGCTTAACATTTCCTGAATAATCATAGTAATAATAATCAGAAAGGAATTTCAGAAATCTTTCTAAAGTCAAACCTCCGGGCCACTTTGTTCCCAGTCTTCCTGTTTAGATGGAGACGACGGGCATCTCTGAGAAGACTCTGTTCCCCAGGAGAAGCTGGCTCTCGCTAGCCCAGGCTGGCCCCGAGGATGAAATCTCCGCAGGACCGCTTCTCACTTCCAGCGGGAGCAGCGCAGCACTCCGTGCGCCGCGGGGCGAGCTGACTCGTCCATTGCGGAACGGGTGCAGTCAGCTGCTCCCAGCCGCCCTCCCCAAACCCCACTGCCCAACCCCGCTCCACTCAGCCCCCTTTCCCCCGCCCCCCTCAGTCCAGGGAATTTCCCAAGCATCCCAAAGATTGAATTTCCTGCCGGGGTTGGGGGGGGAGGGGAAGGGGCGAGTGCAGATAAAAGGGATGCGGAGGACCCGACGAAGTCACGGTGCTCTAGAGCTTCAAATCCCACCCCTTCTCCCTCCTTCTGAAGCCCTCTCGCTGAGTCTCTTCGCCACTATGAGACTCCTATCCAGCCGCGCCGCCCGCATCCCCGGCCCTTCGGGCCCTCTGTGCTTGCTGCTCGCGCTGCTGCTGCTGACGCCGCCAGGGCCCCTCGCCAGCGGTGAGAGCTCACAGCCAGCCGGACGCACCGGGCGGGCGGAGCGGCCCCGCCTGCCAGGCGGCCGCGGCGTCCCGGGCGTGGGGAAATGTCCAGGGCGGACTGGCTGGGGAAGAGATCTCCCAGCAACCTGCCCATAACCCTATCTCTCTTTCTACCCCAGCTGGTCCTGTCGCGGCCATAGTGAGAGAGCTGCGTTGCATGTGCTTAACCACCACACCGGGGATTCATCCCAAGATGGTCAGTAATCTGCAGGTGATCGCCCCAGGACCGCAGTGCTCCAAGGTGGAAGTGGTGTAAGTCCTCCTGCGCGGCGCTGTCCACTGTGACCTTGGCAAGAGGGATGTCTCCCCAGCCCTGACTTCAGCCCCCGCAGCTCATGGGCGCATCCTGCTTTTCTCTCTGCAGAGCCACCTTGAAGAACAGAAAGGAAGTCTGTCTGGACCCAGAAGCTCCTCTGATCAAGAAGGTCATCCAGAAAATGTTGGACAGGTACACGTCACCTTGATCTTTTTGGTTTCTGAATGTCTCTTGGAGTGCGGACTTCTCAAAGTCCTTATTCTCCGCGTGGGATTTGGCCACCACATTCCAGACCACGCTTAGAAAAAAAAAAAGGATGTTGCGGAGAAGGGGCGAAAGTTGTTCTAGAATGTCCTGGGAAGACCCTTATCACAAATGTCATGTGTAATTGCCTAGGAGGTTACACAGAACTCATCACTGAGATGTATTTTTTGTTGTTACTAGAGACTTGAGTCCACCCTTTGCTTTTTATTGATCCTCAACTCTGTTTTGAAAACAAGTTGGGGTAGACAGGTGTGTGGAAATTTGGTTAAACTGATGTTTAAATTCTTTTCCCAACAGTGGAAACAAGAAAAATTAAGAGAAAGGACCGTGCATTGGAAAAATTGCCCAGTTCTTCAGCAGAAGAGTTTTCTGGGGATCTCTGGACCCAGTGAAGACAAGAAGCAAGGGCTGATTTTCTCCAAGGAGTTGGGTTTCTGTATGAATTCCCCACTGTGAGAGAGAGATGAGAGGAGGGAAACTATGTTTGTCCCTGCAGCTTTCTGCTGAGTTTACGGTGTGTTTAGTGTAGTATTTCCTGCTCCTTATTTGCTGTCATTTTATCTGCTATGCTACTGAAATCTTTGGCAATTAACTAAATTGTGAATCAAGAATCACTGGTTGTTAATCTTTCAAGGTGACTATTGTATTCCTAGAATATAGTTCTTATAGTGCTATGGAAAAAGCTGTGTCTTTAATGTGTGAATGATATTTCATTAGAATGCTGTATATGGAAATAAACTGTCATTCTCACTCTTTCATGAAATAGGAACTACTTTAGTATTGTTTCTTGAGGAATATGTTAGAGAATTTTCTTACTCTTGACCCTGGTTAGCTATTTATGTTATACTGCATTAGAAATCTGGATGTATTATACAGTCATCTGTGTAGAATCTATTTCCTTATTTAGAATTTCTAAATGTATGAGTTCTATAAGGACTAATATATTCTTTTCCTATACATTTAGATATTTGATATCTTCCTAGTATGGCATAATGTCACGACTTACTCATTAAACTTTTGATTTTTATGGTATTTATTATCTAGTTTATTAGGAGTATTATATCTCTAATATTATATTTCTAAGTATATGTTTTGGATGATGAAGAAGCTCGGAACTAGGTAAATTCCTTATTTCTAGTTTTTATAAAAATACATCCTTTTAGTTTCTTAAAAGTAAAGGCACATTGTAAAGCAATTATACTCCAATAAAGATGTTAAAAAAAAAAGAGTAAAGGCAAACTTAACAATGATTTATACTTTGAAAGTTCTGAAAACATATTTGGGCTCTTTGAATATAAACTCATCATGCAGTTTAAAAAAAAAAAAATGCACTGCCCTGCTAAGATTTGCAGATGCTTATACTGTATCTTTTAAAGGTTTTGACCATTTTGTTACAAAGAATTACATATGCATCACATTTACTATGTTAAAATTGCACTTGTTAAATGTGGTCTCAATGGTTTATGGTACTTCCTTTGTTCTCTGGGAAAAACAATAAAAGATTTTTAAAATTTACTCAAGTTCTTTCTTCTTTATTGTACTGTTACAAAAATGTCATTCCTCTTTAATTCTAAATTATTGTAAAAATTAACCACTCTCCTCTTTGGTTAGCAGAGAGGACCCTCATTTCCAGTGTCCTTGCATTAGTTCAACCTATTTCCAAGCTCAATCCCCTTCCAGTTCCTCCTTCACAGCACCAACGATCTCTGGGTTCTTTAGAAAACACAAATGGATAAGCCTTCCTTACCTTAAATCCTTTACTGCTGCCTGTTTCCTAGACATGAAATACAAGTTGCAAAGTATGACAAATTAGGTTCTGTTTCATGACTCCTGATTATTACTTCAACTTCATTTTTCCCTAGCATCTTTGCAGTCAAGAATTCAGTTCCCTTACAGGGCGTGTTCTTTCCAGGTCCAGGCCTTTGCATTTGGTAGGGCCTCTACCAGGAAGGCCCTTCCCATTTTCTGTCTATTGGAGGAAGCTTATTCATCCTTCAGAGCTCAGTTCAAACAACACCTCCCCCATGAAGTTTTCCTTGGCACTCCCAGCAGAATTCGTGGTTTCCATTTTGATGTTCCCATAGTATCTTCTAAATATTTGAATTTATGTGACTAGCCAACATCGCATTGCTTTTACTTGCTTATAAGGGCTTTTACCCTACTCTACTTAGAGTTCTCCCAGAGCATCTGCCATATTTCGTTCATCTCTGCATCCCCAATACCTGATACAGATTGACTTTAATGAATTAATAAATTATACTGAAACTCAGGTTGTCAGATAGTGTCCTAAAATCAGTCACCTGGCTCATGGTAGGCGCTGAATAAATTTTAATTCCTTACCCTCTTTTCTCTTTCTTGCCTACAAGTAATCCAACAAGAGCTTTGGTATGTGCAGTCCCTTCAGCCTATAACACTGACCCCTCACTTTCACCTGACTAACTCCTGTCCTTCCTTCAAGGCCAGTTTACATGGCATTCATGGCCTCTCTGACCCTTCCCCCCACTAGATGAAAGTCCCTTTTATATCCTGTCATAGAACCTTGTTCTTTCCCTTCATAGCATTTTGTCGCCAACATGACTGTAGAGCCCATAGAGACTATGTACATGTGGTCATTTATTTAGTGTCTGTTCCACCTTCACTGTAAGCTCCATGAGGGCAGGGCTATGTTTATGATGTTCACCTCAGTTCCTAGGACAGTGCCTAGCACATAGTAGGTGCTTTAAAAGATAAGTGATCTAAACAAGTCCCACTGTCTCTCTGGTATTAAAATAGCAATTTCATGCAGATAGCTCTTTCTGAGGAAGAGCAAGAAAACAAAAGGAAAGAGACTAATCCAATTAGTATACATACACGCATCCCCCAATTGGATTAATATGTGATATATGCTTATATTAACATGTATTTGTATTTATTAATATATGCTAATATATTATTAACATATCTATATCTAACCTAAGTTATTCTACATCTTTTCACCTCTTTCCATACATATCAAATATCAATTAGATTAATAAATGTTCTATTATTACATATTAATATATCTATGTAATAGAGAGAGAATGTATGTGTGAGAGAAACAGAGAGATACAAAGATATGAAAAAACCTAGAGTAGATTCAAAGAGATGAGTTTGCTGACAATTTTTTCAACAATATAAAAAATCACAAAATACCTCAAATTTTTAAAAAAAATTGTTAAACATCTATGGTATTTTATTGCTCTCTCGAATAGCATTTTTTCCCTTTGAACCCATAAGTTATACACTAACCCTAAAAAAACAAACCAGTTACTATAAATGTTTGAATTATAAATTTCAGTGTTTTAAACAATCCCTGATTTATTGTATCAGCCCCAAAATACTCATTAAGTGCCTGATAATAACAAATGAAAGCATATTAAATGCCTCTGGGATGGACAAAACATAAATTATGTGAAGAAATAAACATTACTGATTACTTCTTTATCATAATACAAGATGTTTGTTTTTCCCAGAAGCAAGATTTATAAGTTTAGTTTGTTTATAGACCAGAGAATAAGACCTTATTGTAATATTCTTGAAATTGTATTTGTCATCCTCATGCCATAATTGGCTGTCCTACAAATAAAATAGATCACAGTATATTACCAAAGTATAACCTATACAAGAACCTCAGTGACAGCTACTACTCACCAATCCCGCTGTTACTATTGATCTGCCACTAGCAAACTCAAAGACTAACATATCCAGGGGAAATTAATCTAATGTACATCTTCTAAGGATATACCTTCTATTTTCCTCCTCTAAATTCCTAAATACTATATTCACTCTGTTATCCCTCTGAAATTCATTCTCATATATGAAATCACCGGGAATTGAACAAAGGCTCAGCTAAAATTTACTCTATGTTACTCCCCCAATCCAAACAATTTTCAATGTGAAATCAATGCCCTTCATTCTACCAGACTTTCTTGTTTGCCTCTGGGTGTGACACATTCACATAATCCTTCAGTTCCTGAAGATATGACAGGATCTCTGATAAAATATGACTCGTGGCTTTGTTTTTCTATCATAGTTTTAATTCTTGCATGAGGAAAAGAGTTGCTGTGGGTAATTCTCAGGTTGTTCATAACTTCAAAAGTCCTTCCTGGATGTTACAAATTGAGAAATTTACCAGACAGAAGAAGCACCTGGGGATTTCAATTTGCCTCCCTGACTAAATCACGGAAGACAAGGAGAGTGCACATGATTCTGATTTTGGCTGATGGTCCTCAGTGGCTTTTAGTCAGCAAAATTAATATATTCCTGACAAGGATTGTTCATACTTCAAATATGTAAAGTGAAATAATGACATAGAAAGACATAGAGTTTAGGTGTAAAACTTTGTTTCTACAAAGTCTAGAGTCCAGTTTCTTAAATATTGAGAAATTGCAAGAACATCCCCTGCCCTCTGAAAAATCCGTGTTCTTAATGGATGTGTTTCTGCTACCACATAAATATGTGATGATTATTTCTGACTCACCTCTTGGGTTGAACAAAGAGAAAAATAGTTGATTTGATTCACTTCCAGCAAGAGAGGCCAGTGATATTTCTTTGTAGTTTGTGGTGAAGTGCAAGTCAAAGCAGTTGCATTTCAAGTCTAGTTTTGAGTATTTTTAGCTACGTGACTTTGGCAATTTATTTAACCTCTCCACCCGGCAATTTATTTAACCTCTCCATCCCTCAGTTTTCTCGTCTGTAAAAGCAGTACAATAATATCTATCTCTCAGGCAATAAAGACTAACCTGGAACAAAGTAGTTTCTTGACAAATGTTAGTTCATTTCTCAAGCCTCCTAATTCAAGCTCCTCTTTAATTGAGAAAACTGAGGGTTCAATCATTTAAGCACCCTTAATTTTTCTCATATTTATTACCATTCTTTATACCTATGTGTGAACAATTAATTTTTAGTGCGTTTAAGAAATCTTTTTTTTTCCACCAGTCTTTTTCAGGAAGCTTCTGGAAACAATGCATTCATATTCTCTATATATTTTCTGCCAATTATGTGCCAACATTATAAAGATGTATGATGTATTTCCCTTCTTATAAACATTAATCCATCAAATATCGGTATTGACATTTATTGGTAATCTTGTTTCATACTGGACCTTGTGCAGGATCCTTATGATATGGCGATTGCGAAGATGAGAACCTTTCAACCTAAGGTAAGGTCTTTTGGCAACAAATACACTCAAAGTTTTCTCTGACAAAGCTTTTCTTGAAAGCTGAATGAAAAGGAACTAAATATTTTTGGAGAGAGAGAGAGAGAGAAATAGTGTCTTAGGTGGCATTGCCTAGAATCAAACTCTGAGAGGAGAGTTGCATGCAGGAAATTTGAGGAATGCTCTAAAAATTAACATCTGTCAGGAAGTAAGAAAGCAGCAGTGGGCAAAGAACTGCTGTGTGACAGAAGATTCGGGTGGCCCTGTGAGAAACTCTGGAGCTGGCATGGCTTTGCAGAGTTATTCTGCATTTTGGCAGGGAGGCAGACCTCTGAATCCGCCCATTGGCCAGCCATTAGATGTGGGCTACCCCTGGGGAGTGGGCATAGCTTTGGGTGAGACAGCGCCCTCAGGCGGTGAGCTATGCCCAGGGGGGAACGTTTGTTCTGCGTTATCTGCTGCCATCATTCCCAGCAAAGGAAGAAAGCTGTGGTGCCCCCTCCAGAGGATCCTGAAAGGGCATCCTGGAGGTGCATCATGGTTTCTGGGGCTGGGGAGGGGCGAGGAGGGGAGGAGAGGGAAGGAGCAGGAGGAGAAGAAAGGAAACGGGATGGGAAGGGAGGAGGGTGGAAGGCTCTTGTCTTTTATTGTCTTTTTCTCTCTTTCCTTACCCTTTCCTACTCTCCTCTTCCCTCTCTCTCTCTTTCTCTCTCTCCTGCTCCCTTCCTTCCTCCTTCTTCATTTATTCATGAGAAATATAACGATACTACTTAAAAGAGGAGGAAGAGCAGGAGGACCAAAGTGCCCCAGCAAACATCTCAGCCAGCAGCCAGCACGAACCGCCTCCCACGGGAAAGAAGCCAGTTTGGACTTTTCAGCCATTCCAGTTGCCCTCTGACCACACCAACTCAAGTGAGCTCAGGCAAGATGAAAACAGAAGAACCCCTCATTAACACACAGAGTTATCAGAAATTACAAACCGTTGCCGTAAGCCACTAAGTTTGGAGTTGACTTGTTATGCAGTAAAAGAGGATCAAAAAAGGATGGTCAGGCATCTGATGTTCAACAAATGGTAACAATCAATATAATTAAAATAAAAATCCACAGGCTTGCAAAACTTTGCATTGTTCCTGTATAACAGCACCCAGGAAGATATTTCCCCATCAGCTCTTTCACCTTCCCCCCTCTCCCTCCACTCCCCACACCATGCCTCACCCCTGGATAAGATACAGCCTCAATTAAATTAGTGCCAGAGTATTTGAGGTCTGGATCATTCTTGGCCACTCAGAGTTATACAGAAGGCATATTAGATTTCAGCACTTATAGGAAAGCTTTTGTTGGCTAGTATTTCAATTTATTGATTAAAGTGCTTTAACAAACTGACCCTCCATTTTATCATCTCTAGGATCTTCTGTACCCATTGTTTTTTTTGCTTGTTTTTTTTAACATCTTTATTGGAGTATAATGTCTTTACAATGGTGTGTTAGTTTCTGCTTTATAACAAAGTGAATCAGCTATACGTATACACATATCCCCATATCTCCTCCCTCTCGCATCTCCCTCCCACCCTCCCTATCCCACCCTTCTAGGTGGTCACAAAGCACCGAGCTGATCTACCTGTGCTACGAGGCTGCTTCCCACTAGCTATCTATTTTACATTTGGTAGTGTATATATGTCCATGCCACTCTCTCACTTCATCCCAGCTTACCCTTCCCCCTTCCCGTGCCCTCAAGTCCATTCTCTACATCTGCTTCTTTATTCCTGTCCTGCCCCTAGTGTACCCATTGTTTTATTACTAATTTGTAGGCAGTGGCTTATCCCCTTCATATTTAGATGTCAGTTCAAAACATTCTAATTCATGCAGAATTAATATATGTTTTAATTTTAAAGGCTAATGTTCCTCCAGTGTCTCTAGACATTTTCTTTTAAAATAGCTAACAGATAAGTTCTGTTCTGAGTCTTAGAAAACTTGCTAGTTTCCTGAATGACACTGCTATTTATAAGACAATGACTTAAAGGAAAAAGAGATAAAGTAACTTACCACACACACACACAAAAAAAACCAGAGTGACAAAGTAAGAGTCATAAAAAGCTGTCAAGTTATTTTTAAACCCAAGAACTTCTGACACTAATTTTCTAGCATTCTCTTAAGTTATAACTTTGCATAAAGTAACTTCTTTTGTTTGAATAACTGATTTTAAAATATTTTTTACCCATTTCTGTATAGTCAGGTTATTCGTGTCGGTATTATGTTTCTCTTCATGGAAATCCAAGAAAATTATGCATGTGACAGTAGTAGCAGTTAGCAATAGTAGTAGTAGTAATAGCAAATTAGTATTTATATCCCATTGCTTTGCACAAATATTTGAGATCTCACTTTTAAAAAAGAAGTAGTTAAATGACTAAGCCACACAGCAAAGAGACTTTGTAATGACTGGCACATAGTAGATTATTTAATATATATTGAAATGAAAACTAGCAAAACGTTATTTACCTCAAACGCTGACTAATAGGCTTGTGAAATTTTAGTGACTCAAGAAATGTGTTAATACTTCCTCACAAACCTTGCTGTCGATGTGTCTTTCCTGACAAAATACACTTGTTGATTAAGAAAATGAGTTGGTGATCGTGTGCTACATGCCTACCTCTTTCCTGGTATCAACTAAGTCAAGTAGCATCATTAGCTCAGAAGACTTTCCATATCGTTTCCCCAAAAGGATTAGGAACTTTTGACTAATCTTACTAAGCGAACCAGGCAGGAAATGTGGATAGTGTTTGTATGGGGGTTGGGGAGGGGGAAGCGTACAGTGAAACTCACAGATATAGTAAACAGTACGTGTTGCAGAGGGGAGAGGTGGGATGAACAGAAAAAGAACGATATGATGAATAATGCCAAAAAACTTTATATCTTGCTGTGGAAATGGTTTTGAGCTTATGGTTGAATACAAACATATCTGATTTGTGAATTAGCAATAGTTTAATCACAATAATGGGGAAAGGCTATACCGTCATCACTCAGGAAGAACCAGAAGGAAGTTTGCTCTCCTGATTCTGTTTCCTGTTGAAATTCTTTCTATAATTCACTTCACATGGTCACTCTTAGAAGGATACTAATTTTTTTCAGCTTAAGATTTTCCTTAAGCTTACCTGCTAGACTATGAATTTTGGGGTTGGGAGAGGTGGAAAATCAGGTTAATTTAATATGTTCTACTGCTAGACTGTAAGTTATAAGAAGAAAACAAATGGGGTGGAGAAAAATAAGGAATACATTGTAAAACAGGAAACAAGAACTTAAGTAGGCATAGTCAGTAACTGCTAAACAGCAGGAAAAATTGGCTTAAAATTTTTTAAAAGTTGGAAATCATTTACTGTAGTCATTCTTTTGATAAAAAGTAATCTTATACATTCAATATTTTAAGAGTTTCTTCTAAAAGTTTAAAGGTATAAATAAATAAGCAAAAAAGAAAATGGGAAGTTTGAATATTGTGTAAGATTTGGACACAGTTGTAAGAGGAAAACAACCTGCATCTGGGGCCTCATCCTTTTTGCCCAGCCTTCCAAATCACCTTTTTATACCACAGGTACTTTGGGCCATGTGAAGTCTAATTTGAGAATTGTGACTGATTAGAAATGAAAATGAAACTTTCCTTTAGTGATACATATTCACTGATTTATTCACTAACACTGTTTAGCTAAGACCTCCTGTATATTGCGTTACCTTACACATTATAAGATACACGAGGCCTTCAAAGAAACCTTGGACATGCCTCTGTATTCAAAAGTGTACAGGGGGGTTTCTGTGCCCATGAGTCTAGACGTTCAGATCGTCTAACCATTGTTCTACTTATGCATTTCACTTAATATTGCTGTGCATTAAAGAATAAGCAAGTCCTAATGTCCAAAATATATTAAAAGTAGAGGTAGTAAAATAATCCCTTTATAAATGCTCTTTTGTTGTTTTTTAGGAAGGGCTGTGTCTTCTGGGAGTGTCTATGTTAATCCACTTCTTAGAGCTAGATGTAGTCCTGTACTTAGTCGCTGAAATGCTGGTGGAAGGGTGAAAGGAAGGGCTCTTGGCTAATATCTCCATGTCTAGAAGACAGTTTTAGGTTATAACCATAGGTCTATATGTGCATTTTTGTAAAGTACCTATGTTTATTGTGGACAAGGTTCATGCTTTACTTTGCAACATCTAAGCTTTTTAGATGACATGAGGTGTTGATGTAGGATAAAAAGTAGAGCTAGTGAATTAACCAATTTGTAAATATCTTTGTTATAATTGATTTAAAAAAAAAAAAGCAGCACCTTGGACATGGAATGGTTAAACCATCTCAGAAATATACATCAGGACTCTTTCATTAGGTTGGCAGAAGAGGGACAGAAGGAAGTATAAAGGGAGGGATGTATGTGGGTGTGTTCATATTTATATTTTGATGATAAACATTGATGTGTGTGCATCTCTTGGCTGTGCTATAGGAACATATTGTTAAGTAAGTCAATGGAAACGTACCTTCTTGCTAATACTTTAATTGTTTAGATCAGATAATGAATCCTCTTAGAAGCATTATGCTTTGTGTACTCTGTTGTGTTATGTCTCATTTTTAATTGAACATTAAGGGAATGTAGTATTTTAATCATAAGTCTGCCAATATCTGTCTAGAGGCCTGTTGCCATTTTTGTCTTTTATGAAATTTTTATTGCCAAGAAAGGCAGGATTATATTTTTTTTCCTTCCAGATTGAGTTGGTGTAGTGTATTCTTGGTTATAAAAATACTCATATAGCTGTGGGACTTTGAAATGGTAAATATTCATGATGTGTGAAAAAGCATGATACATAACTGTAAAATCTGAATTACATAAAAATGGTTGCTTAGTTGTGTAGATACACAAATGAGACTCAGAAGGACGCATCAAACGGTAAACTGCTTGTGATTATGGATGACTGTTTTTTGCTTCTTGTGTTTTTCGGTTTCCTATTATGCACATGTTAACTTTTAAGAAATAAACGTTATTTTAAAAACCTTTAAAAAAAGTGTACAGTCCTGTTGAGGAAGCAAGTCTCATAGATGGGGCAGAGATCCAGACAATAGCATATGCAAGCCAGTATGTGATGTGCAGGTCTATCTCTGCATAGCTGCAGGGCTTTGTCATGTGGGGTTTCAGATCAAGACCCTTAATTGGTGTCTGAGACTTGAGGAATAAAGACGTTACTGCAATTCATATAAAAGTTCAAAAATGGAAACACCTTCAAGGTCACCAATGGGACAGAAGTTGAACAACAAGAGCCCATACTATAGAATGTTATGCAGACATTGAAAAGAATGGGGAAAAGTGACACTGAGGTAACATGCAAGGATGCGGAAGACATATTTTTGAAGGACAAAAGCTATATAATAATCCCATTTATATAAAAAAATCTATGTCTACCTCTCTATATGTTTATCTCTATGTATTGGGTTGGCCAAAAAGTTACCCAATATTATGTGTGTGGCTCTATGTATATGTATATGTGTGTATATAAATGTAGAGAGAACAGAAAACTAGTGCCAAATTGTTACCAGTGGTTACCATCGGAGACCGGGAATGTGTAGTAATGATGAAGAGGAACTTGCATGCTTTATCCCACATACATCTGCAGGTTATGAATCTTTTATAGTGAATTGTATTATACATTTCTCAGCTAGATTAATAATGAAAAATAAAGCTGCTGGGTCTTGTTTTCTAGGGTATACTCAGATGATAGAAAAAAGTAGTTTATTTTATAACAGAAAGGAGGATAAGTTTGCTTCTAGTTTCTGGATAAAATTACAAAAGATAATATATTTGGAAGACAGAAAGAAGCCCATAAACTAATACGCAAAGTGAGACTTTGATGGTAATTGGCTCCTATTTTATCCACATACTCCAAACGAATCCCAATACTTATCAACAACCAAGAGAGGAACATCTGCTTTCCTTGGCAACCGGAAAGGGAAGATAACTCTCTTTTCCAAGGGCCACATACTTATGCTTTCAGATACACATAAAGTGTCTATAAGGCCTCTAAATTGCATTATAGGAAAGGCAGGGCATATTACATAATTATACAAAGAAAATATATGTAATATTTCAGTCTGGCTCTTGCCTAAGTAGAGTATTAAATATGTGTAAGGGAGATGGGTATTGAGAAGGGGGGAGTGAGAGTGTGCAGGGATGCTTAAAATGAAATTTAGCAGGAATTTGACTTGCCTGGCATTTATCTGGGTTGGGCACAACTTGACCACTCTTACACATATATTACCACACACCCTCACTTCCCCCATCCCTATCCTTTTTCTCCTTACTGGCCTTGAGGGAGTGTGTATAAAAGACAGCAGGAGACCGTGAAAAGCGACTTAGCTGCAGACTCCCAGGCTCTGGGAACGACTCTGACTCAGTCTTTTCCGCCATGAGACCCAGAGGCAGCACCACCCCCTCCTGTACCAGGGCCATCCCACTTCCTGTCCTGCAGGTGTTGCTGCCGATGTCACTGCTGCTGACCACGCTGGTTCCCTCCACCACTGGAGAACGTAAGAGAAACTTAGGGAAAGTGGAAGGTGGAGTCTCTGTTTCCCTGCACCTGAGGCTGCTTCTGCTGCAGCTGTGTCTGGGGGATGGACTGTCCCGATGCTCCTGGGACCGGAGAAGGGCATTATATGAATAACTCTAAATGGAGGCGCTGCACTCGTGTGCCAGGAATTCTGCTAGGGTACTTTCCTAAAGGTTTACCTATCAGACTTGCAATGGCCTTGTGAGAGAGAGGTACCCATCAATAGGGAAGATCCTTGAGACAATCATGACCACTCATAGAATCACACCTTCCACCCTAGCTAAAAGTATGGATAGAATGCTGTACGTTGAACTTCGCTGCTCATGTGTGAAGACCACCTCTGGCATTCATCCCAGTAACATCCAGAGTTTGGAAGTGACCAGGGCAGGACCCCACTGCTCCAACGTCGAAGTAATGTAAGTCTCTGCTTCTGCAGTATTGCCTCCCTAGGGAAGCCCTTCACCTCCATCCCTACCGACACTGTTGGATCCCTTCTGATAGTGTGCCAGGATGCTCTTGGATAATTCTATTCTCTCTTGCAGAGCAATGTTGAAGAATGGGAAGAAAATCTGCCTGGACCCAGAAGCTCCCAGAATCAAGAAAATAGTCCAGAAAATATTGGAAGATGGTGGGTCAGCTGCTTAATCTTTTCGCTTTCCGTCAAACCATTTTATCTCCCAAGAAGGATAAAAGCTTGAGGTCTTGGCTTTCTAGAGTTCTTATTTATCCAGGATACCGAGTAATACTGTATGAAGCTTTGGATATGTTTTCCATTCTGTCTCAAAAAGTCACATTTTGTTCTGAGATGGCTGATTAATAGATGACAGAGAGAAGATGAAAGTAAGCATGGCCAGGGTGTAAGATAGGCTCAAGGATGTATTGTACAACAGGGGGAATAGAGCCAATATTTTGTAATAACTGTAAATGGAAAGTAACTTTAAAAATTGTATAAAAATTTTAAAATTAATAAAAAAAGAAAGTAAGCAAGGCTAGTTTCAAAATACATGGTTTACTCCCTAACTCTTGGCTAAATGTGGTGCTGTGTTTTGCATTTCCTTCTTTAAAAATTTCTTTCCAAATACAACCGTGTTAACTTATCTTGCTTCACTGTACTGTTAGACCATATGTGCCCATGATGATTCCATAATGGTCAGTGATGTTAGGAACCACACAGGGCCCGGCATGGAACACTTGCTCAATAAATGTTTATTAACATATTTAGGCACTTTAAATAATGTTTTTCATTTTCTTAGTCCTAGGATGTCTTGTTTCAAAACATTCTCTGAAAGATTTTTCTAATGTTTATTTTAACCTGCGAATCCTAAAAATAATAAAGCTGTAGAATGTGAGTCTTGTAAGCAGTGGTTATTTACTTTAAAGTGGATGTATTTAATACCAGTAGAGCAAAAAATATATGATGATATATGATATCATATATATTTTCAATAATATATGATAGTATTTTCAATAATAGTAATAACAACACAGATTCGACTTGGTGTTGAATGTTTTACCCTGACATGTTTGTACACATTCGCATTTACTAAATATCTAGATGGTAAGCATTTCAGTATGAGAATCAGCCTTGCAAATAAACACAATAGAGAACTTAAGCTTTACCAGGCTACTAATTGTTATTTTACAATCAACAGAACTTTCTTTCATGTCTAATCCCTTAAATTTACACCCATACTATTCTTAAAGAAATATTAATATGAAATCAAATTTATTATTGCTTTGTTGTCATATATTATTACATTTAACAGAATTATTAGGGAAAAAAGCCTTACTTATCTTTTTATTTTTTTAAACTTTGGTATTTAACAATATGGCCAACAAAAGTCACTAGCTGATGATACGTGCTATTTTTAATGTACTATAGTAATAGCTAAACTTTATTAATAACTATTAATATTGAGTTATATTAATAATAAGATTAATATTCCAGACAAAATAATTGTTCTGCATGCATTACAATTAAATAATTGTAAAGAATTAAATAATTCTTACAAGATAGCTATGATCTGGTTAAGAGCACGTCCTCTAAAGAGAGGGTAACTTAGTGCACCACTTGCCAGCTGTGTAAATTTGGGCAGGTTGCATAACCTCTCTGTGCCTAAGTTTCTTCATCTCTAAAATGGCATAATAATATTGCTTATCTCATAGAGTTGATGTGAAATTAACAGTTAATAAATTCAAAGTGCTGAAGATAATGAATGTCACACAATAACCCATATGTCAATGTTAGTTAGTATTTATTATTATTACCATTAGCATTCCCAGTGTTATAGGGAAGAAAAACGAAGTTCAAAGAGATTAGGCAATTTGCCTCAGAATCAGATGACAGAAAGTAGGTGACAGAGTGGCAATTTGAAACTGTGCTCTTAACCACATACCATATCA
This sequence comes from Balaenoptera acutorostrata, assembly GCF_949987535.1. Taxonomy (NCBI): domain Eukaryota; kingdom Metazoa; phylum Chordata; class Mammalia; order Artiodactyla; family Balaenopteridae; genus Balaenoptera; species Balaenoptera acutorostrata. Next base: position 52,436,512 of record NC_080068.1, on the reverse strand, counting down.
CTTTGCTTGATTTTTCTTTCTCTAATTAAGAGATTACATTATATAGCACATAATGTTATTGACACGGAAAATAGGACTTGATACATAAATAGCATACCGCACATACTATGATGGTTATAGGAGAAGATATCAGTTCATCTATCCCAAACTGCACATGGACCTTGGGGAGCACTCATGTATCAAGCACATAGTTCCTAATCTCTGCATTAGGTTTCCTTTTATTACCTCCTCACTATTATAGGTTTCATGCCTTAGATGCTTTGTCTACAAAATAAACACTTTTATTAAGTAATAGTTAACAAATAACATACATGAATAAACATGTAATAAATAAAGCAGTAAATGGTGACGGCAGTCACGGTGATCAGTTTTTCTCCAATAATTTAAAATAGCTCAGCATCTCATTCATTTCTCTACTGGTTTCCTACTGAAACCCAACAGGGCCACCTCTTGAGACATGACACAGTTTTTACACTATGCTAATACCTCCTGCATAATGCATATGTCTCTTACTTTTGTGTGCACATATTGAATTATTCTATTTAGATGCAGAGAAAGAATGAATGAATTGTCACTACTCCCTGGGTTCCTTTATACTGCAAATATTGAAATCTGCGGGATAAGGTTGTACAAATCCAGTATGTTGCCCATCCATATGCCAAACCACCCCTCCTATCCATTCCCTCTGTGCTAACCCAATTTGGGATCTCAAGTTTCGGTTCCATAAACATGTATGGCTTATACATGCTGTACCAGCCATTGCACGGATGCTGGATATTCAAAGACTATAAGTCACAGAGACTTGCCATTGAAGAGAGTACTGTCTGGTGGGAGGGGCAGACAGACTGACAAATAATCACAACCACAAGTTCATAAAGAGGTATGTTCCAACTACACAAAGAAACAGACACATGAACACGTCAAAGCCTCATCGTCATCATTTTCAACATTTATCATCTTCACTAGTGTAGTACTTTATACTGAGTTCCTTCCAGGGAGCTAGAATAGTGATAGACAGTACTATCTCTCACCACACGGAGCTTTCCGTTTAGGAAGAGAAACCATTTTAAACACATTTAAATATATATGCATGTGTGTGTGTATGTCATATATTTGTGTTTGTATGAGCTGTGAGAAACAGGAGAAGCAGTGGGTGTTACAAGACAACAACAGGGAACACAAGTAGCTTTAGCTGTTGGGGAAGGCCTCTGTGGGGAGGTGATATTTAAGCTGACACCAGAAATATGAATAGAACTAGCCAGCTGAAAAGACAGGTGGTGGGAGAGTAAGAGAAAGCACATTCCAGGCCCAGGAACTAAATTCCATATCCCTGCAGAAATCTGGTCCTGCTGAGCATTAAGAGGTCTGCTAGTTCCATGCGGTGGGCTCCTGAGGCCCTTCACCACTGTTAGTGTGAGAGGGAGCCTCTGGCTTTGAGACGAGGGTGTGCTTTGCCCTGATCAAGAGCCAAAGTCATTCTTTTTCAGCGAAGGGAAGATGGTCTATATTGATCTCTGGACCTTTTCTGTGCAGGATTCTGCAGCATCTTTTCCACACTCAACTCCCAGATGCTCTGTGTCCTCCTGAGAGCCTCACTGCTCCCACCAGCGGTGCAGCCCATCTCACCCTGTCACTTGTACTGGCCAGGCGGCAGCAGGCACTGGGAGATACGGCCTGAAAACTCTCCTTGACCTCTCTTCTTCCTGAGCAGAATGGTGAAACATCCAGGTAGCAATGTTTATAGAAAGCGTGCCTCCAGATATTACCGTTATAATTTTTGTCAGAATAAGAGGATAGGTGAGGCTAACTGAGCTTGCTTCCTAGAGTATATTGGGTGATGGTTGGTCGGGCCAGGTGGATCCCATTCAAGAGACAGAGGAAACTTTCCACATTCGCGTGAAATCTGGAACCAAGTCGTCACCTGAGACCAAATTCAACTCTTTAGTAGCAGAAAACAATGACCAACAGGCACATCTGGAAGAAACACACCTGCCAGATTCAACTCAATGGTAATCAACAAGAAAGGCAGAAGTGAAGGAGCAGTTCTTGATGAGGCAGTTGAGAGTTGAGAAGGAAACACACTTTCCTGCTGTACCAACTGCAACACGGCGACTACAGAGAACTCTACTGTTGCACATAACCAAGAAAACATACACTTTTATAAGGCTCAAGCCCCGTTTCTAACTGCACAAATGTGCATGTATTATATGAATCCAGGGGGGCGGTTGGATCCTGCTACCAGCTCCCAGCAAGACTGCTGATGCCTGGCTTTTTTTCCTTTTGCCCTAATCTTGGCTGCCCAGTGCCCAACTCTGCAGAAGTGTCTCAGCTTCCGCACCGCAGTTCTCCATCCTCAACCCCAGGCTTCCGACGAAGTTGACCCACCGCGGGTATAAAACGGCCTGAGAGTCTCGGGAACCACCGGTCTGCGGAGCGCCGGCCCGGGCTGCCCCCTGCGCTCGCGGATCCTGCTGGCATCTCTGCGACATGAGCCTGGCAGCGGGCGCCCGCGCCCCCGGGCCGCGGCCCAGCCCCGGGCTGCTGCTGCTGCTGCTAGCCGTCGCTCTCGCCCAAGGTGAGAGCTGAATGAAGCAGGGCCTGGGGGAGGTCGGGGGGTGGCGGGGAGAGAGCGCGGGAGCCTCCGGGGCTGGGGCCGAGTCTGTGCCCGTCTCGGTTCCCAGCTGTGACTGACCGAGCGCGGCTGAGAGTGCAGGCGCTGTGCCAGGGGCTGCCCGGTGCGCTCTACCACCTGGACAATAATACGCTTTCTGAGGGAGGTCTGGTTTGTGGGTGAGGGAGTGAAGGTCAGACGCCACGCCACGAGAAGATCCCTAAGGTACCTCTGGCTATTCACAGAGTCGTCACTCCCCACTGTCGCCGCCCCACCCGCAGCAGACTCTGAAGGTGGAGCTGGAGACCTGGGCTGCGTGTGTGTGAAGACCACCTCTGTGGTCCGTGCCCGGCGCATCTCCAGCCTGGAGGTGATCGGGGCTGGACTCCACTGCCCCAGCCCCCAGCTGATGTGAGTCCTTGCACCCGCTTCTTTCGTGCCCACCCTCTTCTCCTCTCCCCTTCCCTACCGCCCCTCTCCACCCGCCTCCCGCCAGCCTAATCCCAAATTCAAACCCAAGGACTGAAAGGCGCGCCTCTTCTTTCCCTGGCAGAGCTACGCTGAAGGACGGGAGGAAAATTTGCCTGGACCCGCAGAATCCTCTGTATAAGAAAATAATCAGGAAACTTTTGAAGACTTAGCTCTTAAATCTGTACTTTTGAAGAGTCGGCTGCCTAAATCTGTACTTTTGCTATATAAAGTGTTTCTTCTTCTTCTTTTTTTTTTTCGTTTTCAATCTAACTGTGGAAAAATCATCTGATGATTTTATTATCCTTGAAATTCTACATAAACAAAATAAATCAAGTTGTGGTATAGTCAATATTTATTAATAGAGGAAAGAAATAATGTTGACATATCACAATTTCATATAAGGAAAAATCTCCAGAATTTTAAGCAAAAATATATTTTGAAAGAAGGTTTGGTTCAATAAAGACTGGTTTTACTTGGTGTTGTATGTTGGCTGATATATATTTGCATATTTCCATGATTATATTACTTAATAACTACTTATTTACATAATAATGTCATGATTAGCTTTGCCAATAAATATTAATTGCACTTAAGTTTTCTGGGCTGCTTTTTAAAAAAAAATTAATAAAGCAGACTCTGCTTTTATCCCCTTAAGATTTATACTTTATCCCAGTATAGAAAATTAATAAAAATGAAACTAGAATTCTCTACTACTTAGTGGAAATATACTGATACTTTCCAGAACATTACATTAAAATATTGTACTCTTTATTGATCCTTTGATAATGCTGACATTTAACAAAAATGAAATGGTAAAAACAGTTCCTGTACTCATGTTACTGCCTGTAATAAATCCCACATTTGGCAAACTTACAGAATTGGTTCTTATTACATTCCATTTATATACCATGAGTTTTGCTCTAAGCATGAAAATGTGTTTAATAGACTTTTTCCTCAGTATTCTCAGGTTCAGTAAAACCTTATTTGCAGTTTACCATTGTTCCATGAATCTCTTAACATTGGAGATATTGAGATTGTGTGTTAAACAGCTGTGGACATTAGGAGAGATACAGGTTGTATTTTCATTTATGCTTTAAGAAGACACTACTATACTTTGGGAAGAAAGGATGGTATTGAAAATTGGATGTGTTAGTTACTTTGCTTCTGTAACAAAGTACCACAAACTCAATGGCTTTAACAACACAAATTTATTATCTCACAGTTCTAGACATCACAAGTCCAAAACGGGGCTTACAGCCTAATGTCAAGATGTCCTCAGAGCTGCATTCCTTCTGGAGGTTCTAGGGGAGAATCTATGTCCTGTCTTTCTCAGCTTCTAGAGGTCACCTGCATTCGTCAGCTCCTGGTCCCTTCCTCTATCTTCAAACTACATCACTCCAACCTTTACTTTTGTTGTCACCTCTGACCCTTCTTCTTATACCCTGCCTGCCTCTTAAAAGGGACCTGTGATTATGCTGTGCCCACTTGGATAATTCCACTATACCCACTCGGATAATCTAAAATAATCTTCCCGTCTCAAGATCCTTTCACATCTGTGAAATCTTTTTTGCCATATAAGGTAACATTTTCACAAGGTTCTAGAGGTTAGGATATGGAAATCTTTATTCAGCCTTCCATAGTGGGCAAGAAGGCAGAATCTAGTTGAGGCAGGAGAAAGCTACAGACCTTTACCCATGAGCCAAAGTCATTTCAACCTAAGGTGGCAATGTTTGTGTACAGGGAGGATTAGACTGCTAAGAGAAAATGGAGAATGTCCATTTCAGCCTCCTCGGGGTGGGAGAAAGGGAGGAAGCTTTGAGATAACAAACTACTTAAATAGACGCTATTTATAGAGGCTTATGAAGTGCCAGAGTATCATCTAAATTTTCACAACCACTTTGCACGTCAAGTAATATTATTCCTATTGTAGAGTTGCGGTAACAGTCTCAGAAAGGTTAAGGCGTCTCCCAAGACCAGTTTGCTAGAGGCTGAGCAGATCAGTCTGACTTTCAACTCCCCGCTCTTGCTTTCATGCTGTGCTGCCTTTCACACAAGCTAGTGGCATGTTAGCTAGTTTTTCAGAGAGGAACTGACCAAAAAACCAGTTCTTAGAGGTGGTGTATGAATTTGCCAGGGGCAAAGGGAAGAATGAAACTGCCACAAGATGACAAAGTAGAAAGACACAAGATCATTAAGTCCTCAGGATATTTATCATTCTGCAGAACTAGAATGTCTATGGGGATGGATCTCCCAACTAGTTTTCACCCATTTGGTGTTTTCCACTTTCGATCCACCTTGCGCACCTTCACCCAAATTATCTTCAAGGTCCAAAGATCTTAGCATGGCACACAAGGATGTGCTATACTCGCTTCCCCTTTGTGCCTTAGTTTCTTCATCCGTGAAATGTGGATGAGTGTCTACTTCAGAGATTATTGTGTAGACTAAGTAGATGATGTATGTGAAACACTTGGCATAGTTCCTCAAACAAAGTCTGTGCTTAAAAATTAGCAATGATTAATTGTTACTATTGCTTTCTTTTCTTTTTTTTTTTTTTTTGCTTTCAATATTGTTCTTAACACAATTCCAGTCAGTTTGGAGTGTTGAGTAAGGCATTTAACAGAGTGATTCTTGGTGATAAGTAGCAAAAAAAAAAAAAAAAAGTTGCAATAGCAATAAAAGTTTCTCAAACCAAATGAACTTTGGGAAAGAATACATTGAAATTGGCTGTGAATGGCACAATACTTTTTTGCCTATTTTCCTTTTACTGCCTGCATCAAACAACACACTTAGTTGGATTCAATAACTCCTAGGTATGACTCAAAGGGCCAAAGGACCAAAACAACTTGTGCAAAGTCAACCAATGCTGGTGCCTTGTAAATTCTCCCTTCAGAATTACCTTGGCTAACCAGCTGGAGAATGCTTTCAAGTGGTTGCTTTTATCAGCAATGGCACTGGGAGGGGACTCTCCTACCAGGAAAAGTCTAAATTAGAGAACAATTTACTGTAGCTGCCTGCTGTTCAAACATTCATGGAGTGATAAAGATTGAATGTACTTGAACTTGAACTATTTTTTCTTTCTTTTTCTTTTTCTTTCTTTTTTTTTTTTTTTTTTTGGCTGGAAGTAGTCAGCAGAAAATGTCCCCAACCAAGTGCTTACTGCACAGTCACAGGCCCTATCAACAAACAAAACCACCAAAGGGTATTTTGCTCTGGGACATTCTTCGGCATTTTTCTAATTTTTGCTTTCCCCCCCCCCCCTTTTAAGGTCTTTGTGGTAAAAACAGTTTCCTCTTCAATGCATAGAGTATTGAGGTCTTAGTTGGTTATGAAGATATATTCATATTTTTTTCTCATTATAAAAACAATGAATACATGCTCACTACAGATAACTTAGAAATACAAAGGAAATAAGGAGGAAACTTAAAAAAAAAACTGTAATTTCACTACTCAAAATGTTCTTTTCATTTTTTAAAATATTAGTCATTTGATGTAGTTATGAGGTGAACTGCTGATTTTCAATAAAATACCATTGTACACAATCATAGAAGAAACACAGTAATTACTTCATTGCATTGAAACTAGTTAGGGAGTATTCTTGTTCCAATTTTGGTTAATAAAATAAGTTTTTACTTGGCCAGAGAAATAATATCAAACCCATGTGACCTGGCATCTATTTATAGATTTATAGGTACTGTGTATGTATGTATTCACTGTATGTGTATGTATGCATGTATAGACACACAGGCCTAAAACAAGTTTAAAATACAATACTTATACTTGCTTTGTAAAGTGTTGTGTTTTGATATTTTACTTTCTATACTTGTTACAGAACTTAGGTTTGGCTTCTTGCTGCTCAAAAGCCAATATTTGAGAGGCAAGTGTTGGTTGGAAAAGGAAAGGTTGCTTTATCCAGGAGGGTTGCAACCTGGTGAGAAGGTGGACCTCATGTCCCAAAACCAACTCTGAAGATTCTGCTTGACCATGAAAGGTTTTAAAGGGAGAAAGAATCATTTGGTGGAAGGTGTCAAAGTCTTCATTATCTTTCACTGTGTGCAGACTTTCTTTTGATTGGTTGGTGGTGAGGTAGCAGGGCAGTGCCCCAGGAATCTTGTGCTCAGTCTGAAGTTACCATCCTCCACCTAGGTGAGGGCCTTAGTTCCTGAAGAAGAACTCAAAGGTATTTTGTTACGTATATTCCTTGAGGAGGAACCAGAGCCCTGACCCATGACTGGACTATTGTTTCTTGACTGCTCCTCCTTTGTTTCTGCATCCCCTCCCTTTCCCAATAAACAGCTCTTTGAATCTGTCCTTTGGAGCTCAGGAAAGGTCTAGGAGGCTGAATGAAGCCTATTTCCTACCAACAAGAATCGAGGGCATGGATGGGACTTCCCTGGTGGTCTAGTGGTAAAGAATCCACCTTCCAATGCAGGGGATGTGGGTTTGATTCCTACTCAGGGAACTAAGATCCCACATGCTGCAGGGCAACTAAGCCCACGTGCCACCACTACTGACCTGCACCGCTCAACGAGAGAGCCTGAGTGCCGCAAACCATAAAGCTCATGCACCCTGGAACCCACGTGCCACAACTAGAGAGAGGAAACCCACACGCCACAACTAGAGAGAAGCCCGCGCACCGCAACAAAAGATCCCACATGCCACAACTAAGACCCGATTCAGCCAAAAGATAAAAAATAAATAAATATTAAAAAAAAAAGAACCGAGGGCATGGAAAGGATTTGTAACTGGGACCCCCCCCCCACCCCGCCACAGGGTGCTGCTCTGTTTCATACTAGCCTATCCTATTTATCCACTTAAAAATAAATGTTGGCCACAAGCCTATAATAAAGTGATTTCATAACCCAGTGATGGATCATAACTTGTAGTTTAAAAACATTGTCTAGTTCTTTGATTAAAGAGTCAAGTTTTAACATTTCATGTTGGAGTCCACACTCTAATTAGTGCTTCTCAAGATGCTTGGCTAGTTAGTAGGGGCAGAAAGCTCAGGAACAGCAGGACAGTTAAATCTCCTTACCTCAGTCTCCAGGCCTGACTCAGGGATGGAGTCTTTGGGAATGCCATAAGGAGCAGCTTTTGAGGGGAAGATGTAACACCAAGTAGAACATTATCTGTATTGTTGAGATTCTATGTCCTTTACAGCTGGGTGCCCCTACTTAAATTCACTGCCCATTCTGCTTCAGCTATGTGCACCTTAATTTGGGGTCTAATGCAAACTGGACTGAGGGCCAAAAGTACATTGATTTCTAGGACACCTTGGGAAAGAAGCAGACATTCGATGAATTTAATAGTGGTTTTATAATTATTTCTTCTTCCTGTATGGTTCTTCCTTATCCCTGTAGTTGCTGGCTTTAGCCCAACAAGCTTCTGAATAAGACAGTCTGGGTTACATCTTTTGACTCTGTGTGACCCCGAGTTTCCTCAGTTTTCTCATCTGCCAAACAAGGGCAGTAATGCTCACCCCACAGGACTCTGGAAAGGAGTAAATCTCACTTATAATAGGACCCAGCATGGGCCTGACTCAAACTTCGAACCTAGTAAGGAAAAGTTACCTTTCTTTGCAGTTTTACCCCCAGAGCACATATCACTTCCAAACAGCAGTGGCCACAATCCTTGAGCTAACAAGCAACCCATTAATAACGTGGCCAACAATCTATAACTTCCCCCGAACAGAACCACAACTCAACATGTGAGCGCAGATAACTAGTTAAGAAAAAACATTTAACGTGATAGACACAAGCTGTATTTTCCCTTAATGGTTAACAACTAAAAGAAAATCAAATAACAAAACCACAATGTTTATCAACCAGCATATCTATAAGACGATAAAATCCACAGGACATATGGTGATTGGAAGCCTGGCTTAACTGTGTATCTAAAACAAGGAAAAGAAATAAATTTTGGGTATAACCTTGTCAAATATTTATTTCTTTGCTTAGGCAAACACAACATGGGGATTATGCTATTAGTAGCCTGTGTTGTGGTGTGGGTTAGTAAAACTTGAAAGCAGGGCAGTCAGTGAGCAGTGTTGGAACAATCAGCTCTTATTTATGAGCTGTGTTGGAGAAAGAGTCTTCTTTTTGTGGTAATTCTAGGGATGATGATAGGATCTCCTGGAAAAAAAGGAGTAAAGCAACTTATACACACCTCCATTAGAATAACAATTAGACTGTACTCTGATTATTTGTTTATCTGTTTTCCTTCTTTAGATCAGGGAATAAGGGTCATGCTTATTAACCTCTCTTCATTCCCGCTTCCATAAAAATGCCTGATGGAGTAGGCGTTAAATAAATGTTTGTCAGATATTAACTACATGAAACAATAACGCAGCTAGTATTAAGATGTAATACTGCAGCTGGGTGCTGGATAAGGCACCTTGCAAACAGAAAATTGGTTGAACATTAGTCTCTTCCCAACTTTGTTAAGCTCAGAGATTTCACCAGACTATCCAGACATTGTAACACACTCATGCATTTGCCCAATAAATGATTTATATGATATTTTTGTTGTTGTTAGAGTCACATTTGTAACTGTTAGGGAATCTGTTTAGAGTTACCCTCATCTGTCCATGTACACCCTTCAATCACACACAGATGCTATAATATGTGCTCATTAAACATTTGATTGTAGATATTCACATTCAGTGCATAATATACACATATGTAAAATACACACAACAAAGCCATACTTTCTCTACCTCCACCATAATTTCCACCATACCTAATTGGTGGGAATTTCTTTAATGTTGTCAACCACTTCGAAAATGTCAGTCAATGAACTAGCTCAGTCATACACTAGCAGAGCCCCTCCTTTGAAATAAGTATCATTCAGAAGCCTCTGCCTCCAAGATTATCTGAGTGTATGGACAGAGCCCAGGAGGTAAAAATAAAAACAAAAATATTTCTGACTAAAAAATTGGGAAATAATGAACATTGGAAAATACTGTGGACATTATGCTCAATATCAAGTTTTTATGATGATTCATAATTTTCCTAGTTGAAATCTGTATCTTTTTGCTATGCATGCTATTTTCTTTTGCGGTTTATACATTCATCTCTCGACTTCCTAAATTTTGTTTCCATAATACCATAATGTCATCATGATGTTTTCATCTCCAAAACAAATTCCTTAAAAACCAATAGTGGCCTGAAATCATTTATTCATGTATTATTTCAACAAACATTTGTTGAATCCTTAGTATGAGTTTGAATCCGACTCACATTGAAGATGGGGATGGAAAGAGAAATAAGATATGATAGCTTCTTTGCAGAGTACATAATCCAGCATGGGAGCACGTAAACCACAATGTGATCTGTATCCAAGGGCCAAGGTAAACACTTAGATGAGTTATGAGATTTCTAATGGAGGTGACATTTGAAATGGCTCCTGAGTGACAAGGGAACCTCTGGAGTCTGAGCCATGCCTATCCTCCTGCTCTCTATACATCCGTGCCTTGCTGTTAAACCCCAGGTTAAAAAAAAACAATGAACTGCTTATTTTTGTTCTCAGGTCATACTGCACTGCTTTCAGCTTCCATGCCTTTGCTCACTTGGTCCTCTTTGTCGGGAATAGGTACCCTACCCACTCTCCTTAGGTAGTACCCTCCTCTAGCAAGTTTTCTCTGACAGCTCCCACCCTTCCAAGAAAGGGATTCAGATGCCCACCCTCCTCTGAGTGCCTATAAAACTCGGTACATTGCTGAGTATCATGGACCTCCAGACAACTTCATATCTTTCCATTATACTTCCATAGGCTGTGTTTGGTAGTGGCAGGGTCTGGTTTTTTTTTTTTTTTTCCTCTTTGTAAACTAATTTAGAACCTAATTTAGTTCCTAGCTTATGAGTGATAGATAAATGTTGAAGAGATAAATGAATACACAGATTAAATAGAATAAATAGAGTTACTTGTGTTGGAAAGTTATCTGTAGCAGGTAACTTTGTGAAAGATGTGTGAAAGATGTGAAAGATGGATGGTATTAAGCCAGACTATTTCACTGGCAAGAGAAATAAATCTAATTTAAATTTAAAGAAAAAGATTTATTTGGCGGAAATTATCCCTATGTATGGGACTGGGTAACTGGGAAGAGTAAAATAGGAAAAGAGGGTGTGGCAGGGGTTCAATCCTGTTAGGTATCCTTAGAGAAGTCATGTAGAATATCTGCCTAAAACATGAAAGAGGGGGGAATACTTATTGCCTGCTGTTCCCTATTTGGCAAGAGACTTTACACTGCAGCGACAAGGAAACTTTGGTGCAGAAAGCAGAGCTGAGGTGAGGCGGTGTAAGTTCACATGTGCTTGTAGCTGATGGCTGCAGCAACGACAGCGGGCCTACAAGATGTGAGCATCCTGTATTTTACTAATTGTCAATTCCAAAAGAGTCATACCGATTGCAGGGAAAATGGAGTTTCACGACCAAAGCTTCCATTTGAAAGCTTATTCCATTTCATTAACCGTCATTGCTTGTGTGGGTTTCAAGATTGTGCACAAAAAACTGGTCTTCAACTTTTGCAAAAGTAATTGGCTTAAAGAAGCACTTGTTCAAACAGGAACATGAATTTGTTATTTGTACTAGACTAAGCATTCCTTTGTGTATAAATATTTCTGCACTGTGGTTGATGAGGATCTCATGAATTCAAATGGCATATGAAGGAGAAAAAATAACAATGAAAAAAGAAATCTTTCCTTTTTTACTTCATTTCCAAAAACAAATGATTTTGATTGTCATCTTCAGAAGTCAAATTCTACATGATCTACAGATGTTGGCTACCCCTTGACATGCTTCATTTTTTTTTTTTTTCTTGGTAGCTCCAGTAGATAAACTGGTGAATACTTTCATTTATGTCAGTTTGGGGTTGCGTCTGGAGACGATTACAGCAAACACTTTCTGTTTTTCATCAGTTACAAGAAATAGATGAGAGATTTGCTCAGCATGATTAACGCTGAAGACAAACTATTTAAGCCTATGAAACATGATGATGTGTCCAAAATGGGGCAGCAGATATTTTGGATTTTCATATTTAAACAAATATGAACTCAACAAAAACTTAATTCCCTTTCTAGGAAGCTACCAGGTAAAGCATGCATGTCCACTGATTTCACTGTAGTGGTATTCTACTTGATTTAGAAAGAGAAGTTTTTAAAAAACTTCTGTGTACCCTTCACTCAGTTTCCCCTATTGTACTATTTTACATTACATGGTACATTGGCCAAAGCTAAGAAACCAATATCGGCACATTACTACTAATGAAACTCCAGACTTTATTTGAATTTCACCAGTTTTCCCACTTACTATCCTCTTTCTGCTCCAGGATTCAACCCAGGTACCACACTGCACTTAGTTGTCTTGTCTCTGTACTTTCCTCTGGACTGTGGCAGTTTCTTAGTCTTTCCCCAGTTTCATGATCTTGACGTTTTCAGAGAATGCTGGTCAGCTATTTAATAGTCCCCAATTTAGGTTTGAAAAATGTTTTTCTTATAGTTAAACTGGGGTTATGAACTTTTGGAAAGAATACCTAAGAGGTGAAGTGACCTTCTCATCACATCATATCAAGGGTACATGATATCAACCTGACATCACATTGATGATATTAACCTTCATCATCATCATTTGGATAAGGGAATGTTTGCCAGATTTCTCTATGGTAAAGTTACTATTTATTCAGAATTGGACACTTTAAGAAAATATAACAGGCTATACCAATGCCACAGGAGAGGGTTATGCTGTTAGTGAAACCAAACTATGGAGGTATGTGACCATTGTCTGTGTTTGCATTTTAAAATAAAAAAAATTTGAAACATTCAGCTAGTGGAATTATAAACAGATTTTTAAAAATCACTCCTCTCTGGAAATTTTTAACCGTATATCGTAGAGCATTTTTATCATAGCACAGTGGTTAAAAGCCATTCTGTCTGGGTTAGAGTTCCAAGGTTGAATACCTTAGGGAAGTTCCTTAACCTCTCTGCACCTCAGTTTCCTTATTTGTAACCTGAAAGTACCACAAAGATAATAATAAATACTATCACAGAGATGTTTGGAAGATTGAACGAGTCAATATAACTCATTGTATAACTCTTAGAAGAGAGCCTGGAATTTAGCACAAAATGATTGTGCTGCATCCCGGAGTGGGTACAGAGGTTTAGTAACTTGCCAGTGGTATGTGGCAACTAAATAAAGGAAGCAGCCTCTTTCGTACTTACTCAGAGCCCTGTGTGCTCTTCTAATTGGTCAGCTACCATGTTTGTTGAAGAAAAAAGCAAATTTTCAGTGACTTGTTAAAGTTTGTTCCATAGACAAAAGTTAAGAGAGATTAGAGGAAAAAATAATCTCTTCATGCCTTTCTAACTTTTATAAACTTTAGAAACTGAGTCTGCATTATTTATGATTAGAAAACAAAACAACATATCTTAGAACTTTTAAAGACTAACTTTTGTGTATCTGGGCCAGTTTCCCATGAAATCCAAAAAAACAATTTATAAGAAGGGGAGAGATCACACAAACTGTCAATTATTCCTGAGCTTGTCACCATATTTTATAGCCTTTAGATTATTTTTCATTTCCTACTGCTTAATACAAATGCTAATATCCTTTTAATTTCCCCGGTGTTTCTCACAGGATCATCCTAAAAAACACTAGAGTATTTTTAAAGACAGTCTTTCATTTTAAAAACCTTTTCCAATAAATAAGGTGGGGAGTCTTTAACTCAAACTCTTTTCTAACAGCTGAGGTGATTGAAAGTAAGACTACAAAATAAATCAATGATAGGTCTCAAAAGTAAAAACAACAACAACAAAAAACCCAAAACCCAACGTAAGTGCATCTCCTAGTAGAGTGTAGCTGTGCCTTCCTTTCAGAAAGCCTGATTCAGAAATTTTTTAAATATAAAGAGAAAAATTGGGGAGTGAACATTTCCATTAACTTTTTTTTTTTTTTTTTGGTTTCTTGGCTATAGAAGGATTCACAACAGGTAGAGTTTCTGCTTAAGCGCTGTTGGAAAAAAGCTATTTCTATTTTATTCATTTAATAAACATTTATAAGGCATTTAATCCTTGCCGGCTCTCACACACGTTGACTCATTTCTCATAACCACCCTGGGGTAGGCAAAGAAACATTTAACAATGTGCAGGTAATAGGTGGCAACTAAATGCAAGCGGCTTCGCTGCAGGCCGGGTGTCTGGCTTCGGGATCCAAGTTCTCACTCACTGAGCTGAGCTGCCCAGAGCCCGGGCCCTAGACACCCATCCCCGGGCCAGAGGCCATTTCTTTCTCCTCTTCCCACTCTCATCATACTCCATGTCTCCAAGAAGTCTGAATCCAATCCTCTAGATTTAATGTTGAGTCAATGCAAGAGCTCTAAAACTTCTGATGAAAAAATAGTAAAGACATCAGGTGAAGAGACTGAAATTCCTGGTCAGAAAAGAGAGGCATGTCACTATGTCAAGAAAAAGGAAGACCAACACTGAAGGTCCCCCTTCAGTGAATGGAACGGTGTTTTATGTGTGATTCGACGTTTCATGTTTCATCCGCGCACATCCAGAGTAAGCGTGCTATGCGGCAGGTACCCACTCCCTGGTGTCCATGTGCTATTTTGTCCAAGGACAGAACCAGAAGAGGTGACCCCGACTAGCCCGCCCGCAGCTTCAGCGTGACCACCAGTTCCATATTCTTAGATCAACTCAACCCTCCATACGTGGAAAAGGAGATCTGCAGGGAATTTTGGAATTCCAACATTGCTGAGAGAAGGAATTTGAGCAGGACACAAAAAACTAGGTCGTGTTACAGCCCTCAGCTTTCACTGAAATTAACCCCGGATTCAACTTTTGACACTGATCCCAGTTCCCACCAAATGGAAAACATAACCAAGATATTCTAAGTGTGATTTGAGAATATATAACATGAGGAATAAGCTGAACATTCTTCTCTGGATTCCGAGATGTCGGCTGTATTTTTGATGGAGAGCATTCAGTCCACAGGTATGAAATAAGCAAAATCGAAATTTAGAGAGACAGAATATATAGAATTAGAGGATAGACAGCTAAGCAAAATCTACCCGCTTACTCCTCTTTAATTCTCCCAGGTCTGATAACTAAAGAAACAGAAGTCTCCCTAAAACTGTCTCTCCACCCCTGTGAGGGTGTCGCGTAATCCGCCCCCAGCGCTTTCCCCGCTCTCCGCCCGGAGACCAGGGGATGGCGAGGCGCCCACGGCCGCCCTCGCAGGCGGTAGCCCCGGCGTGGCGGCGACTCACTCCCCTTGCGGGGATTTCGGCGCAGAGACGACACCCCACCCCCTCCCCGGAGGCGCGGATTACGCGGGAGGCCCGCGGGGCCGCGCCCTCCTTCCGGACCGGGAACTGCACGTGCGTCGGGGCGTTTCCCTGGTCCTGGGCTGCCGGCTCCTGTCCGATCGGGATAAAAGGGCTTCGCCCGGCTCGGGGAGCCACAGAACCCGCTCCGCCAGTCCTCCAGCCCGCCTTCCCGCCGCACGCAGCGACCCTCCGAGCTGAACCCCATGGCCCGCGCCGCGACCCCCGCCGCCGCCCGGCTCCTCCGCGCCGCGCTGCTGTTCCTGCTCCTGGTGGCCGCCGGCCGGCGCGCAGCAGGTGCGACCCGGCGCCCGGCATCCCCAGGACGGGACGGGGGCGGGTGGGTGCCCATCCCGGGACAGCCCCCTAACCGAGTCTCTCCTCCCCGCAGGGGCGCCTGTGGTCACCGAACTGCGCTGCCGGTGCCTGCAGACCTTGCAGGGGATTCACTTCAAGAACATCCAGAGCGTGAAGGTGACGCCCCCGGGACCCCACTGCAGCCAAACGGAAGTCGTGTAAGTGCCGCCGCTGTTGCTGTGCTTGTCACCCCCGCCGTCCCGACGCTCCCACCCCGACCCCCCGCCCGACCTCACGTGGATTCTCCCTTGTCTCTGCAGAGCCACTCTCAAGACTGGTCAGGAAGTTTGTCTCAACCCTGAAGCTCCCATGGTTAAAAAAATCATCAATAAGATGCTAAACAAGTGAGTTACGGTTTTTATTCACACGTGTGACTAGACTCAGGCATCTGCCTCCTGAAAATTATATCAGAGAAACCCAGGATTTAGCTGAGGGACTGAAAAACCATTATTCCACAATTAAATTTGCCATTAAGATCATTAATCTGCTCTGTTGCCAGAAGGATATTTTCAGTGCCTTCCATCCTGGCCCCTGACTCTCCCCGTTCAAATGAATGTGGGTTAAGCTGCTTTCATTAACATGGACAGTTATGCTAAAAAGCTTTCCACCTGTTTAAAAAACACAGGCATTTTTTTCTCCCAGTTCTTTCTGGACCTCACACCTGAAAAGCAGAACCCTGGTTTTCTGCAACATAGGCACTAAAGCTTAGTGGCGAAGAGCTGGGACTTTGCAGTGACACAGTACTGGGTACAAATCTGGGTTCCAGCACCTATTAGCCATGTGACTCAAGGACAATTCTTTGGTTTATCTAAGACTTAGTAAAACAGGGAAAACAATAGTAGCTACCAAATCGGTTTGCTCTGTGGCTTAAGTTAGGCCCAGTGGGCCAGGTAGAGAGAGTAATCCTGGCCGTTTGTCGCCCGTATAGCCAATAATACAGAGGAGAGCACAGGCCCCACCCTCATTCCTAAATAAGAGTCTCCAAGAGCCTAGAGGCCTCTGCCACACAGCATAGTGGGTTACAGGCAGTAGTCACTTGGTGCCAGGCTGGAGAGACTGGACTCAGAAATCTCTGGAAACCAAGGAGCAGGACAGGAGAAGAGTGCTGTGTAGTCGGCTTTCTGGAGCAGCTAGTAAGGAAGACCTTTTCTCCTTACAGGGACAGCTCCAGCTGACCAGGGGGAAGGAAGAAGCTCCTCGATGGCTGTTCCTGAAGTAGGCCCTGCCCTTACAGGGATCAAAGAGGAAAAAGAGGAATCGCCAGCTCCTGCGGCCACCTGGATCCGGCTTAATATGTTTCAACATCTCTTAGGAGGGTTCTCCCACTTATTTATTTACTTTTTTATTTATTTATGTGTTGCTTGGTTTTCAAAGACTCTGTTAATATTTACATGTAACATAATTAAGGATGTGATTGACTCTACTTGCACACTGTATCATTAATTTTATTATTTATTTTATGAAAAAAACCCAAGTTAATTTAGTCCTGATTCTTATCTAGTTTGAAGTAGAAGGGTTGCAAATATTCTCCAGTCATTAAACTAATATTTCTGAGGAGCCCACAGCATGCCAGCCCCTGTGACAGAGACTGGGGCATCCAAACAAATAGTGAGGTCATTGTCAGCATGGGGGGGATGTATGTGTACATCTAGTTTTGTAAATGTTTAAAAGAATGTTCGTTATTATTTATTGAAATGATTTCAAAATATGTGGTCAGCATTTCTCATGTTGCCGCTTTAAGAACTACAATGTTCTAAATATCCTTTGGACATTTTATGTCTTTCTTGTAAGGCATAATGCCTTGTTAGTGTTAATTATGCAGTGCTTTTCTGTATCTTACAAAAGAGAAGTTTAAATATTTATTGATTTACAAAGAACATGAAAATAAAGTATTTCAAACTAAACAAGTTTTGTTTCATTTTTTTGAGGAAAAGAGGTCTATCTTTCCTAGATAATCTGATGATTTACATCAGTGTTTCTCAACTTCTTTTTCTCCTCCTGGGCATTCATTTGCTACGCAGATAAATCAAACTATAAGTTATACTTAATTTCATCTGGTGATAGCTGTCACTCCCCTTGGCTCTCACCTACTCAAGAATGTACTTTTCCAAACTGTGCACCGGCCCCTCCCCATCCTGTGAGAGTCACTATGGTAATATATTGCTGTTTTTTATAAGGAGCTCCTTGCTACCTTGTTACTCAAGTCTACCTCTTTAAAAAATTCTTTCATTCTTTTTTTTTTGGCTTTTTAGTTTTTTTTTAACATCTTTATTGGAGTATAATTGCTTTACATTGTTGTGTTAGTTTCTGCTATATAACAAAGTGAATCAGCTACACGTATGCATATATCCCCATATCCCCTCCCTCTTGCATCTCCCTCCCACCCTCCCTATCCCACCCCTCTAGGTGGTGACAGAGCACCGGAGCTGATCTCCCTGTGTTATGCAGCTGCTTTCCACTAGCTATCTATTTTACATTTGCATTTGGTAGTGTATATATGTCAATGCCACTCTCCCACTTCGTCCCAGCTTACCCTTACCCCTCCCCGTCCATTCTCTACAGCTGCATCTTTATTCCTGTCCTGCTCCTAGGTTCTTCAGAACCTTTTTTTTTTTTTTTTTAGATTCCATATATATGTGTTAGCATACAGTATTTGTTTTTCTGTCTCTGACTTACTTCACTCTGTATGACAGACTCTAGGTCCATCCACCTCACTACAAATAACTCAATTTCATTTCATTTTATGGCTGAGTAATATTCCATTGTATATATGTGCCACATCTTCTTTATCCATTCATCTGTCGATGGACACTCAGGTTGCTTCCATGTCCTGGCTATTGTAAATAGAGCTGCAATGAACATTGTGGTACATGACTCTTTTTGAATTATGGTTTTCTCAGGGTATATGCCCAGTAGTGGGATTGCTAGGTCGTATGGTAGTTCTATTTTTAGTTTTTGGAGGAACCTCCATACTGTTCTCCATAGTGGCTGTATGAATTTACATTCCCACCAACAGTGCAAGAGGGTTCCCTTTTCTCCACATCGTCTCCAGCATTTATTGTTTCTAGATTTTTTGATGATGGCCATTCTGACGGGTGTGAGGTGATACCTCGTTGTAGTTTTGATTTGCATTTCTCTGATGATTAGTGATGTTGAGCATCCTTTCATGTGTTTGTTGGCAATCTGTATATCTTCTTTGGAGAAATGGCTATTTAGGTCTTCTGCCCATTTTTGGATTGGGTTGTTTGTTTTTTTGATATTGAGCTTCATGAGCTGCTTGTATATTTTGGAGATTAATCCTGTCAGTTGCTTCATTTGCAAATATTTTCTCCCATTCTGAGGGTTGTCTTTTTGTCTTGTTTATGGTTTCCTTTGCTGTGCAAAAGCTTTGAAGTTTCATTAGGTCCCATTTGTTTATTTTTGTTTTTATTTCCATTTCTCTAGGAGGTGGGTCAAAAAGGATCTTGCTGTGATTTATGTCATAGAGTGTTCTGCCTATGTTTTCCTCTAAGAGTTTTATAGTGTCTGGCCTTCCATTTAGGTCTTTAATCCATTTTGAGTTTATTTTTGTGTATGGTGTTAAGGAGTGTTCTAATTTCATTCTTTTACATGTAGCTGTCCAGTTTTCCCAGCACCACTTATTGAAGAGGCTGTCTTTTCTCCATTGTATATTCTTGCCTCCTTTGTCAAAGATAAGGTGACTATATGTGTGTGGGTTTATCTCTGGGCTTTCTATCCTGTTCCATTGATCTATATTTCTGTTTTTGTGCCAGTACCAAACTCTCTTGATTACTGTAGCTTTGTAGTATAGTCTGAAGTCAGGGAGCCTGATTAACATTTTCATTCTTGTAGCTATCTTAACAAGAACCCTCATTTCATTGCTTTTGCTAAAGGATTTTTCAAAGAATTGTTAACATTTTAATGAAACTGATGGTGAAATGGTGATAAAGAGGACTTTTTCTTCAAAACTAAAATAATTTGTGTCATCAATAGAAAAAGTGAGTGGCTGGTTAGTTAATCCATAAAAAGATCTAATTGATATTTCAGTTCAATTTTGTAACCTTCATTTATAAGTATCTACAAGTGAGTTTAAGTTTATCCCAACCCTTTATGCCAGTTTATCAAATACAGTAGAATGGTTTTAAGATTTGAATGTGTTAGTTCCCACCCTTCCTGGTGCAATTTTAGGGAACTTGATGTATTGTTTAGCCTGAGAAAGCCCCCTAGAATTTGATCTTCAACATTGTCCCAGGGTAACTGCAGTACACCAAGTTTCCAAGACAGAAACAAAGTTGTTACGTCATGTGAAGAAAGATCCCTTTATGTGTTGCTTGGTTTTCAAAGACTCTATGTTAATATTTACATGTAACATAATTAAGGATGTGATTGAATCTACTTGCACATCATATCATTAATTTTATTATTTATTTTATGGAAAAAACCCAAGTTAATTTAGTCCTGATTCTTATTTAAAAGAAACCACACTCCAAACCTGAAAAGGAACAATGTTTGTGGATGTGTGGGGTGTGTGTTATCTCTGATTCAGGACTCATTCAGGAAATCCTAAGCCCTAGGTAAAGGCCTTCAGCAGAGGCAACAAGGTGAGGCTGGCATCCTGAATACTTGAGATCAAGTTCAGGCTTGCTCCAAGTAGCTGGGTAAATAAGGGCTCTAAGTAGCAAAAAAACAACCTCTGTGTGCTTTATTTCACAGTTAAAAAAGTTAAAAATGATAATCTCTTCATAATTCCAATGTATTGATTATGATCGAGATGAGAAGGAAGAAACTTTGTGAATTACAGAGTAAATAAATGTAAACTATCCAGACGCTCCATAAATGCTAGCATTCACTCACTAACCCCAAGTCAGAGGCCGTGGGAAAATGTTTACAAGTGGGACCCAAAGGGTTCAGTTAAGACCTCACACCTAAGACCAGTCCTTACCCTCAAACACGGAGTTTGCTATACTGGCCACTTAGCTCTTGTCAATACAGAACATGCAGCTTAAAAAGGAGAAAGATGTTTCTATTCACATGGTGATTAAAGGCAAATGTTTCAAAGAATCAGATTTACTTTGGAGTAAATTACAGCTCTATCAGTTGTGGACTGAGTGATCTTGGGCAAGTTCCTTGACCTAACTTTATTTTCCCTTCTATACAGTAAAGGTAATAGCAGAATACCCTTTATGAAGTTGTGCAGGGATTTAAATGTTATCAATGGCTCCAGGAATCTGCCATTGGTCCTCAGGCCAACTCCATGGGTGTTGTCTCAGTCTCAGTCCTTGACCAGGTGGATATGTAGTGTAGTTTTCACACCAAATTTCCCTGACACTTTCCTAGTACAAGGCAGTTCCCGTTGGACATGTTATGGCAGGAAATGAAAAGGCATGTGAAGTAGTGGCCATAGGATGAAGTAAGTAGGAAACGAATATTATGTGTCACATCACAACTTTGAGAGATCATCAGTGGGAAACAGCAATGGCAACAGTGGCTGAGATTTCCTGAGCAATGTTACTAAATGAGCTAGAGCTGGAGAGGAGAAAATATGGCTTACCCCATTTTGTCATTGTGAGTCCTTCTTTGTGAGTCATATTGAGATGTCCTCTTGGGATTTCCAGAAGTAACTGGAGAAACACTGGGAGATGGCAGAGGTGGCAGACCTGCAATAGCACAATGGGGGCAATCCAGAATCACAGATGCTGCTATTTCTCCTTTCTCTGACTACTCATACCAATAACAAGGGGAGGGGCTCATCCTGTCTTCACTGTTGGTGCCCCACTCATATCCCCTGTGCTTACTGATGAGTTCCGAAGTTGTAGTGGGCAACATCTATATATGCTAGTGGCTTCTCAACTCAAGCTCCTCTCTCCTGCTTCTTTTCCTGCGAGCTTTCTCCATTTGGGGGTATAGAGGCGGGAATCGCAGAGGAGTTTGCTTAGCTCACAGGTGGGACGGCCTGTCATGAGACAACTCTCACTGAAGGTCAGGAGTTAGCGGATGTGTATTCTATTTTCTAGTTGGACATTTCTAGAAGTTACACTACATATATACACTTTCCACTTCTCTCTTCATTATGTTCATATTTTCTTTTAAATGCTTTAGCATATTTATAATAGCTGTTTTAAAATCCTTGTCTATTAGTTCTATAATTCTGCCATTTCTTTTTTTTTTTTAAGATTTTTAGAAGTTTCCTGTAATGTCTGAAACATTTACATTAACATATTTCCATACATATTTCCATACAAATACAAATATAAGATTTTTAGAAATTTCATGTAATGTCTGAAACATTTATATTAACATATTTCCATACAAATAACCCAATGAAAGTTTAGTATTAGTTGTTTTGTTTGTTTTTTTATACTGCAGGTTCTTATTAGGCATCAGTTTTATACACATCAGTGTATACATGTCAATCCCAATCGCCCAATTCAGCACACCACCATCCCCACCTAACCACAGTTTTCCCCCCTTGGTGTCCATATGTCCATTCTCTACATCTGTGTCTCAACTTCTGCCCTGCAAACTGGCTCATCTGTACCATTTTTCTAGGTTCCACATACATGCATTAATATACGATATTTGTTTTTCTCTTTCTGACTTACTTCACTCTGTATGACAGTCTCTAGATCCATCCACGTCTCAACAAATGACTCAATTTCGTTCCTTTTTATGGCTGAGTAATATTCCATTGTATATATGTACCACAACTTCTTTATCCATTCGTCTGTTGATGGGCATTTAGGTTGCTTCCATGACCTGGCTATTGTAAATAGTGCTGCAATGAACATTCGGGTGCATGTATCTTTTTGAATTACGGTTTTCTCTGGGTATATGCCCAGTAGTGGGATTGCTGGGTCATATGGTAATTCTATTTTTAGTTTTTTAAGGAACCTCCATATTGTTCTCCATAGTGGCTGTATTAATTTACATTCCCACCAACAGTGCAAGAGGGTTCCCTTTTCTCCACACCCTCTCCAGCATTTGTTGTTTGTAGATTTTCTGATGATGCCCATTCTAACAGGAGTGAGGTGATACCTCATTGTAGTTTTGATTTGCATTTCTCTAATAATTAGTGATGTTGAGCATCTTTTCATGTGCTTCGTGGCCGTCTGTATGTCTTCTTTGCAGAAATGTCTATTTAGGTCTTCTGCCCATTTTTGGATTGGGGTGTTTGTTTCTTTGATATTGAGCTGAATGAGCTGTTTATATATTTTGGAGATTAATCCTTTGTCGGTTGATTCATTTGCAAATATTTTCTCCCATTCTGAGGGTTGTCTTTTCGTCTTGTTTATGGTTTCCTTTGCTGGGCAAAAGCTTTGAAGTTTCATTAGGTCCCACTTGTTTATTTTTGTTTTTATTTCCATTACTCTAGGAGGTGGATCAAAAAAGATCTTGCTGTGATTTATGTCAAAGAGTGTTCTTCCTTGGGGCTTCCCTGGTGGCGCAGTGGTTGAGAATCTGCCTGCCAATGCAGGGGACACGGGTTCGGGCCCTGGTCTGGGAAGATCCCACATGCCGCGGAGCAACTAGGCCCGTGAGCCACAACTACTGAGCCTGCGCGTCTGGAGCCTGTGCTCCGCAACAAGAGAGGCCGCGATAATGGGAGGCCCGCGCACCGCAATGAAGACTGGCCCCCACTTGCCGCAACTGGAGAAAGCCCTCACACAGAAACGAAGACCCAACACAGCCATAAAAATAAATAAATAAAAAATTTAAAAAAAAAAAAAAAAGAGTGTTCTTCCTATGTTTTCCTCTAAGAGTTTTACAGTGTCCAGTCTTATATTTAGGTCTCTAATCCATTTTGAGTTTATTTTTGTGTATGGTGTTAGGGAGTATTCTAATTTCATTCTTTGGCATGTAGCTGTCCAGTTTTCCCAGCACCACTTATTGAAGAGACTGTCTTTTCTCCATTGTATATCTTTGCCTCCTTTGTCATAGATTAGTTGACCATAGGTGCGTGGGTTAATCTCTGGGCTTTCTATCTTGTTCCATTGATCTATGTTTCTGTTTTTGTGCCAGTACCATATTGTCTTGATTACTGTAGCTTTGTAGTATAGTCTGAAGTCAGGGAGTCTGATTCCTCCAGCTCCATTTTTTTGCCTCAAGACTGCTTTGGCTATTCGGGGTCTTTTGTGTCTCCATACAAATTTTAAGATGATTTGTTCTAGCTCCGTAAAAAATGCCATTGGTAATTTGATAGGGATTGCATTGAACCTGTAGATTGCTTTGGGTAGTATACTCATTTTCACAATGTTGATTCTTCCAATCCAAGAACATGGTATATCTCTCCATCTGTTGGTATCATCTTTAATTTCTTTCATCAGTGTCTTATAGTTTTCTGCATACAGGTCTTTTGTCTCCCTAGGTAGGTTTATTCCTAGGTATTTTATTCTTTTTGTTGCAATGGTAAATGGGAGTGTTTCCATAATTTCTCTTTCAGATTTTTCATCATTAGTGTATAGGAATGCAAGAGATTTCTGTGCATTAATTTTGTAACCTGCAACTTTACCATATTCATTAATTAGCTCTAGCAGTTTTCTGGTGGCAGTTTTAGGATTCTCTATGTATAGTATCATGTCATCCGCAAACAGTGACAGTTTTACTTCTTCTTTTCCAATTTGTATTCCTTTTATTTCTTTTTCTTCTCTGATTGCAGTGGCTAGGACTTCCAGAACTATGTTGAATAATAGTGGTGAGAGTGGACATCCTTGTCTCGTTCCTGATCTTAGAGGAAATGCTTTCAGTTTTTCACCATTGAGAATGATGTTTGCTGTGGGTTTGTCATATATGGCCTTTATTATGTTGAGGTAGGTTCCCTCTATGCCCACTTTCTGGAGAGTTTTTATCATAAATGGGTGTTGAATTTTGTCAAAAGCTTTTTCTGCATCTATTGAGATGATCATATGGTTTTTATTCTTCAATTTGTTAATATGGTGTATCACATTGATTGATTTGCGTATATTGAAGAATCCTTGCATCCCTGGGATAAATCCCACTTGATCGTGGTGTATGATCCTTTTAATGTGTTGTTGGATTCTGTTTGCTAGTATTTTGTTGAGGATTTTTGCATCTATATTCATCAGTGATATTGGTCTGTAATTTTCTTTTTTTGTAGTGTCTTTGTCTGGTTTTGGTATCAGGGTGATGGTGGCCTCATAGAATGAGTTTGGGAGTGTTGCTTCCTCTGCAATTTTTTGGAAGAGTTTGAGAAGGATGGGTGTTAGCTCTTCTCTAAATGTTTGATAGAATTCACCTGTGAAGCCATCTGGTCCTGGACTTTTGTTTGTTGGAAGATTTTTAATCACAGTTTCAATTTCATTACTTGTGATTGGTCTGTTCATATTTTCTGTTTCTTCCTGATTCAGTCTTGGAAGGTTATACCTTTCTAAGAATTTGTCCATTTCTTCCAGGTTTTCCATTTTATTGGCATGAAGTTGCTTGTAGTAGTCTCTTAGGATGTTTTGTATTTCTGCGGTGTCTGTTGTAACTTCTCCTTTTTCATTTCTGATTTTATTGATTTGAGTCCTCTCCCTCTTTTTC
The DNA here is from genome assembly GCF_949987535.1 of Balaenoptera acutorostrata. Classification (NCBI taxonomy): domain Eukaryota; kingdom Metazoa; phylum Chordata; class Mammalia; order Artiodactyla; family Balaenopteridae; genus Balaenoptera; species Balaenoptera acutorostrata. Next base: position 52,411,217 of record NC_080068.1, on the reverse strand, counting down.
TTGATGAGTCTGGCTAATGGCTTATCAATTTTGTTTATCTTCTCAAAGAACCAACTTTTAGTTTTATTGATCTTTGCTATTGTTTTCTTTGTTTCTATTTGATCTCTATGATTTCTTTATGATTTCTTTCCTTCTGCTAACTTTGGGTTTTGTTTGTTCTTCTTTCTCTAGCTTCTTTAGGTGTAAGGTTAGATTGTTTACTTGAGATTTTTCTTGTTTCTTTAGGTAGGCTTGTATAGCTATAAACTTCCCTCTTAGAACCGCTTTTGCTGCATCCCATAGGTTTTGGGTCGTCGTGTTTTCATTGTCATTTGTCTCTAGGTATTTTTTTATTTCCTGTTTGATTTCTTCAGTGATCTCTTGGTTATTTAGTAACGTATTGTTTAGCCTCCATGTGTTTGTCTTTTTTACGTTTTTTTCCCTGTAATTCATTTCTAATCTCATAGCGTTGTGGTCAGAAAAGATGCTTGATATGATTTCAATTTTCTTAAATTTACTGAGGCTTGATTTGTGACCCAAGATGTGATCTATCCTGGAGAATGTTCTGTGCGCACTTGAGAAGAACGTGTAATCTGCCGTTTTTGGATGGAATGTCCTATATATATCAATTAAATCTATCTGGTCTATTGTGTCATTTAAAGCTTCTGTTTCCTTATTTATTTTCATTTTGGAGGATCTGTCCATTGGTGTAAGTGAGGTGTTAAAGTCCCCCACTATTACTGTGTTACTGTCGATTTCCTCTTTTATAGCTGTTAGCAGTTGCCTTATGTATTGAGGTGCTCCTATGTTGGGTGCATATATATTTATAATTGTTATATCGTCTTCTTGGATTGATCCCTGGATCATTATGTAGTGTCCTTCCTTGTCTCTTGTAACATTCTTTATTTTAAAGTCTATTTTATCTGATATGAGTATAGCTACTCCAGCTTTCTTTTGATTTCCATTTGCATGGAATATCTTTTTCCATCCCCTCACTTTCAGTCTGTATGTGTCCCTACGTCTGAAGTGGGTCTCTTGTAGACAGCATATATATGGGTCTTGTTTTTGTATCCATTCAGCCAGTCTATGTCTTTTGGTTGCAGCATTTAATCCATTCACGTTTAAGGTAATTATCGATATGTATGTTCCTATGACCATTTTCTTAATTGTTTTGGGTTTGTTTTTGTAGGTCCTTTTCTTCTCTTGTGTTTCCCACTTAGAGAAGTTCCTTTAGCATTTGTTGTAGAGCTGGTTTGGTGGTGCTGAATTCTCTTAGCTTTTGCTTGTCTGTAAAGCTTTTGATTTCTCCATCAAATCTAAATGAGATCCTTGCTGGGTAGAGTAATCTTGGTTGTAGATTCTTCCCTTTCATCACTTTAAGTATATCATGCCACTCCCTTCTGGCTTGCAGAGTTTCTGCTGAGAAATCAGCTGTTAACCTTATGGGAGTTCCCTTGTATATTATTTGTCGTTTTTCCCTTGCTGCTTTCAGTAATTTTTCTTTGTCTTTAATTTTTGCCACTTTGATTACTATGTGTCTCGGCGTGTTTCTCCTTGGGTTTATTCTGTATGGGACTCTCTGTGCTTCCTGGACTTGGGTGGCTATTTCCTTTCCCATGTTCAGGAAGTTTTCGACTATAATCTCTTCAAATATTTTCTCTGGTCCTTTCTCTCTCTCTTCTCCTTCTGGGACCCCTATAATGCGAATGTTGTTGCGTTTAATGTTGTCCCAGAGGTCTCTTAGGCTGTCTTCATTTCTTTTCATTCTTTTTTCTTTAGTCTGTTCCGCAGCAGTGAATTCCACCATTCTGTCTTCCAGGTCACTTATCCGTTCTTCTGCCTCAGTTATTCTGCTATTGATTCCTTCTAGTGTAGTTTTCATTTCAGTTATTGTATTGGTCATCTCTGTTTGTTTGTTCTTTAATTCTTCTAGGTCTTTGTTAATCATTTCTTGCATCTTCTCAATCTTTGCCTCCATTCTTATTCCGAGGTCCTGGATCATCTTCACTATTATTATTCTGAATTCTTTTTCTGGAAGGTTGCCTATCTCCACTTCATTTAGTTGTTTTTCTGGGGTTTTTTCTTGTTCCTTCATCTGGTACATAGCCCTCTGCCTTTTCATCTTCTCTGTCTTTCTGTAACTGTGGTTTTTGGTCCACAGGCTGCAGGATTGTAGTTTTTCTTGCTTCTGTTGTCTGCCCTCTGGTGGTTGAGGCTATCTAAGAGGCTTGATGGGAGGCTCTGGTGGTGGGTAGAGCTGACTGTTGCTGTGGCGGTCAGAGCTCAGTAAAACCTTAATCCACTTGACTGTTGATGGGTGGGGCTGGGTTCCCTCCCTGTTGCTGTGGTGGTCAGAGCTCAGTAAAACCTTAACCCACTTGACTGTTGATGGGTGGGGCTGGGTTCCCTCCCTGTTGGATGTTTTGCCTGAGGCAACCGAACACTGGGGCCTACCCGTGCTCTTTGGTGGGGTTAATGGCAGACTCTGGGAGGGCTCACGCCAAGGAGAACTTCCCAGGACCTCTGCTGCCAGTGTCCTTATCCCCACGGTGAAACAGAGCCACCACTTGCCTCTGCAGGAGACCCCCCAACACCAGCAGGTACGTCTGGTTCAGTCTCCCCAGGGTCACTGCTCCTTCCCCTGGGTCCCGATGCACACATTACTTTGTGTGTACCCTCCAAGAGTGGGGTCTCTGTTTCCCCCAGTCCTGTCACAGTCCTGCAATCAATTCCCACTAGACTTCAAAGTCTGATTCTCTAGGAATTCCTCCTCCCGTTGCCGGACCCCCAGGTTGGGAAGCCTGACGTGGGGCTCAGAACCTTCACTCCAGTGGGTGGACTTCTGTGGTATAAGTGTTCGCCAGTCTGTGAGTCACCCACCCAGCAGTTATAGGATTTGATTTTACTCTGATTGCGCCCCTCCTACCGTCTCACTGTGGCTTCTCCTCTGTCCTTGGACGTGGGGTATCCTCCTTGGTGAAGTCCAGGGTCTTCCTGTCAATGATTGTCCAGCAGCCAGTTGTGATTCTGGTGCTCTCGCAAGAGGGAGTGAGAGCACGTCTTTCTACTCCGCCATCTTGGTTAATCCTCAATTCTGCCATTTCTGAGTCTATTTCTGTTGCCTGAATTTTCCTCCTGGCTATGGGTTATGATTTTCTACTTCTCAGGCTGTGTAGTAATTTTTGATTGGGTGCAGGAGAATTGAATATTCTATTGTGGAGCATCAAGATTTTGTTTTCTTCTTTTGGAGTCTTAGTCTTTGTTCTGGCGAGCAGTTAAGTTATTGGAGTATCAGCTTGATCTTTTTGAGGCTTGTTTTTAAGCTTTATCAGGGTGGTCTAGAGAGAGTTCTTTGCTTTACGGTTCACTTAACTGTACTGCTAAGTCATGTCTCTTCTCTGTCTCTACTGAATGCCCTGAGTGCTCACAAGACCTCTCCACTCTAACAAGTCAGACCTCAAGTATCTCCCCACCTCATAAGAGGTCTGAGAATTGCTCAGCCTAAACATCTCTGGACATCCTTTCCCTGACCATATGTGACTTAGTGTTGATCAAAGAGACCCAACAGAAGTTCAATGTCAATTTCCAGAGCTCTATTTTCTTTAGCAAACTCGTTAATAACTATCATGATGTCCTGAGCCTATTTTTTAAGTTTTGGAAAACTGAATTATTTTGAATCTTTCAATATTTGGTTATTTTATCTTTGTATCCTTCCTTATTATCATCATAATATCTAAACATGTTGATAACATAGTATTTTGTGATCTCTACTTGGTACGGAAGAAAAATGAGACTCAGAGAAATTAAGGTTGTGTCTGAATAGTGTTTCTAACTTATTTTCAGCATTTTGGTTTGTATAAAGGCCAAGATCTGATGAGTCAATTGAATGCTGTCAAGTTATTGTTACTTATCTCATTTTAAGATTGAAATAATTTTTTCCCACTTTCTTAATATGCCAAGACTGTTGTCTTAGTCCATCTGGGCTGCTCCAACAAAATATCACAGACTGGGTGGCTTATGAACAAAAGATAGTTATTTCACACAGTTCTTGAGCCTGGAAGTCCAAGGTCAGGTAGCCAGTATGGTTGGGTGAAGTCCCTCTTCTGGGTTGCATCCTCACATGACAGAAGGGATGAGACAGCCCTATGGGGTCTCTTTTATGAGGGCACTAATCCCATTCATAAGGGCCCCACACTTATAACCTAATCACCTCCCAAAGACCCCCACCTCCTAACACCATCACATTAGGGGTTAGGATTCCAACATGTGAATTTTGGGGGGGATACAAACATTCAGACCACAGCAGCCCTTCACGAAGGTATGCCTCTTTGTGCATTTCTCTGTCTTAAATGTTTGTCAGCCTTTTGTTAATATGAGCTTCTTTCATCTTTAACAACTCCAGTGTTGCCTCCCCTGTAAAGTCTTTCCTGGCTCTGCAGGAAAGGTCCTCCCTCCTCTGTCTCCAGGGTGCCTATATATTATAACACAGATCACCATCTAGTTTAATCTGCTTACATGTCTGCCTCTCCACACAGACTATGAACTTCTCAAGAGCAGAAACTCAATTTTTATTCTTTAAATACTTAGTGTCCAGCAAAGGCCTTGGCATGTAATGGATGTTCAGTAAGAATTGGCAAAAGAGAAGACATCATTTAGAATAAGTTTACCTCAGACTATATCAGCCCTCAGTAATCACTGATTCTTCAGATAAATGTTGTTATGGATTGAACTGTGTCCCCCCCACTCCCATCCCCCAGATTCATAGGTTAAAATTCTAACCCCCAGTACCTCATTTAGGGATAGTGTCTTTACAGAGGTAATCAAACTAAAGTCAGGTCATTGGGGTGGGTTATCCAATATGACTGGTGTCCTTACAAAAAGGGGAAATTTGGAGTTGGACGTGTGCACAGGGAGAACAGCATGTGAAGATGAAGATGACCATCTACAAGCCAAGGAAAGACATACTTGGAACAGCTCCTGCCCTCATAGATCTAAAATAGAACCACCTGGCCAACACCTTGATTTTGGACTTCTAGACTCCAGAACTGTGAGACAAAAAATTTCTGTTGTTTAAGCCACCCAGTCTGTGTTATTTTGTTATGGCAGCCCCAGGAAACTGAAACAAATGCTTTGGTGTTTGGTTTGTTAATGCAAAAAAAAAAAAAAAAAAATGTGGTCAGTATAGGATAATTAAGGTCATTTATAAAACTGCTTAAGGAAAAAAACTGAAGCTCATAATCCACTTTTAGTTAATTCAGCTTCAAGCAAACTGAAGCTGCTACCTTCAAACCAGTAGTAAACTGTAGTTTGCTGTTCTTGACAGGACAAGGGTTGTTGTAATCTGAACTTCATTCCGTATCTTTATAGGTTACCTATATTGTAAGTGTAGTTAGAGCTTGGAAGATTCTATTATAACCTTGAGTGGTATTATGCAAATAGGCACAAAAGCCAAAAGCAAATACTTGCTGAGGAAGAGCAGCTTCATTTCCTACGTTGTACAAACATGACCTTTGAAAAGATGTATAGACATTTTTTTTTTTTATTCCATTCTGTAAGTTACTAACTGCAGCTGGCACTGAACCCTTCACAATTATACAGTTTCACCCTCAGGGAATAATGGGTTAATTTCTCTGTTCAACAAATTCATCTCATCATGCCCCAACGCCCCCAATTAAAACAAAGCTTGAAAAACAAACCCAGCTTCCTTATTGGCTTGTAAGTGACAAGCATGCCACTTGATAAGCTGCTCCTTTTATTTTTCAGTGGAAAAAGAGTGCAAGAACAACAAAAGTTACCCAGGGTTACAGAGAGCACATAAAAGAGGGCTGCAGTATTGATTTCACCGTTCAGACTAGGATCAAGATCAAGCATAGATATGGCTACTGAGAGCTCACAAATACTCCTCATGCTGGCTGGCTGTCCTGGTCCTGGGCATCTCTGGTAAGGCAACTATGGCTTTTATCTTTTCCTCCTAGGCACTGATAAAATTCATAAAAGTTTCCAGATCTAATGAGATTGAATCTGGTATTAATGCAAAATGTAGAAACGATAAAATTAAAACCCAAGCAGAACATAGATTTAGCTTATGGAATATCAAAGAATTTCTTGTTGAATTAAATTGTAAAAATCTGTTGAACTTCCTAGAAATATCTGACCATAAGGTCCTTATCTCTTATTAGAGATAATAGCAACAACATTAGTGAAAATACATTTAGGGAGTTTAGAAATTTAGGCAGATAGAAATTGCTACCTTCAACTGATAGAATTCACATAAAACCTTGATGTTTAAAATGTTTTATAGAAGGCAATCAAGTTGATTTTACCATTAAACAAGTTATCTTATTGACCATACATACTTTTAAGCAATAAATTGTTGGTCAAACATAGTAGATGCTCAGTAAGGTTCATTGATCATAATAATAGTAGACAATTAGACTTGTGTGATTGTCTCCCTAAATATTTCTGACAGTATTTGGTGAATTGAGTGTCCTGTTGCATTGATTTCATATTTCAAGTAAAGAATTAAGCCTCATGGCTGTCTTTGTTCCTAGTGTTTCACTCTTCTTTTCTCACACAGCTGATCCCTGTGAGAGCCAAGAGCTGTGATGCCAGTGTATTCAGACACAATCTGACTTTATTGCTCCCAAGTTCATTGCAAAAGTCCAGGTGATACCTGAAGGTGCTTAGTGCAATAGGAAAGAAATCAGGTAAGTAGTGAAGATGTGGGGGGAGAATGGAAGCCTCTAGTACTGTTGGGTTTTTTTAACTTTTCCCCCAGTTTTATTGAAATATAATTGTCATACATCACTGTATAAGTTTAAGGTGTACTGCATAATGGTTTGAATTACATATTTTGTGCAATAATTACTGAATAAGTTTAGTTAACATCTCTCATCTCATAGACATAATTAAAAAAAGAAAAAAATGTTTTTCATTGTGATGAGCACTCTTAAGATCTACTCTCTTAATAACTTTATATATAAAATATATATATAAAATATATATAAAATACATCAGTGTTAACTCTAGTCATTATGTTGTACATTATAGACACAGTATTTATTTACCTTAAAACTGGAAGTTTGTGTGTTTTGACCACTTTCGTCTAATTCCCCCTTCCCCAATTCCTTGCCTCTGGTAACCACAAATGTGATTTTTTTCTATTGTTTTGTTTAGATTTTATATATGAGTGAAATCATACAGTATTTGTCTTTCTCGGACTTATTTCATTTAGTGTAATGCCCTTAAGGTCCATCCCTGTTGTCATAAATGGCAGGATTTCTCCATTATTTATGTCTGAATAATATTCCACTGCGTATATATATGTGTGTATATATCATCCCTGTCCGGACACTTAGGTTGTTTCCATGTCTTGGCTATTGTAAATAATGCTTCTGTGAACATGAAGCGTCCTTCTGAGTTAGTGTTTTCATTTCCTTTGCATATATTCCCGGAAGAGAAATTGCTGGATCATATGGTGGCTCTATTTTTAATTTTTTGAGGGTCCTTCATATACTGTTTTCCATAGTGGCCACACCAATTTACAATCCCACAGGAAGTGCACAAGAGTTCCCTTTTCTCCACATGCTCACTAGCATTTGTTAGCTCTTATCTTTTTGATGATGGCCATTCTAATAGGTGTGAGGTGATATCTCATTGCAGTTTTGATTTGCATTTCCCTAATGACTAGTAATGTTGAGCATCTTTTCATGTATCTGTTGACCATTTATATATTTTGTTTGGAAAAATGTCTGTTCAGGTCTTTTGCAGTACTGAGCTTTTCAAAGCTGCCATTTTCTTACAAAATGTGCTAGACTGAGAATACAGGAAGTGCTGAGCATTAACCCCACAGAGCGTGGGAAGACAACTGCCCAGCGTTTATGCTCTCATTTCTGAAAACATACTTTACTCTTTCCAAAAAAGAAAATGTTCTCAAATGGGAACATGGTTAGGAAATGAATTGTTCTGATTAAACCTTGAATTCAATGAACACATACAGTAAACAAAGATATATGGTCCTCAGTAAGGAATCATGGATAATTCTTGATTGTCTGGAAATCTTTGTTACATACTTGGATACAAAATAAGTTCAATACGGCCCAGTGGCACTAGAGGCTGACTTGACAACTTTCTGAAGCAACAGCTTACAAATACAGAGCTTAGAGGCTGTGGAGAACCCTTCTGCATTTTATTGGAACAGCTTGTTGTGAACTATATTATACATACTGTTTTAGCTGTTCATTGCTAAGTAAAAAATTTCTGCAATTTAGTGGCTTAAAATAAACCTATTTATTATCTCACAGTTCTATAGGTCAGCAGTCCAGGTGGCTTGACTAGATTATCTGCTTTTCTTTTTTTAATTGAGATATACATATAACATTGTATAAGTTTAAGGTGTTCAACATGTTTTTTTTTGTTTCTTTTTTTTAAATATGTGGAAATCAAACCACACAGGTTTTTTTTGTTGTTTTTTTTAAATTTTATGTATTTATTTATTTATGGCTGTGTTGGGTCTTCGTTTCTGTGCGAGGGCTTTCTCTAGTTGCAGCAAGTGGGGGCCACTCTTCATCGCGGTGCGCGGACCTCTCACTGTCGTGGCCTCTCTTGTTGCGGAGCACAGGCTCCAGACACGCAGGCTCAGCAATTGTGGCTCACGGGCCTAGTCGCTCCGCGGCATGTGGGATCTTCCCAGACCAGGGCTCGAACCCGTGTCCCCTGCATTGGCAGGTAGGTTCTCAACCACTGAGCCACCAGGGAAGCCCAACATGTTTGTTTGATACATTTATATTTTGCAATATGATTACCACCATGGTGTTAGTTAACACCTCTATCACATCACAAGTATTATTATTATTATTATTATTATTATTATTATTATTATAGTGAGAACTGCTTAGGGTTTCAAAGACAAAAGTCCAGGTGTCAGCTGGGCTGAAGTTTCATCAGAAGCTCTGGAGATGAATCCATTCTCAAGAGTATTTATGTTGTTGGCTAAATTCAGTTCTTTGCCGTTGTAGGATTGAGGTATCCTATTCTTACTCGTTGTTGGCTCAGGGTTACTCTCAGTTCCTAGAGGTTGCTTTTGTATATTCCTTGCATTGGATGGATCTCATGCTTTAAATCTCTCTGATTTCCCCTTCTGCCGCCAGCAGAGAACCTTTAGGAACCACGCAGTTACTCTAGGCCCACCTGGATAATTACTCTTTGGTTTAATTTAGTTAACTGAGTAGTAACCTTAATTACATCTGCAAAATCCCTTTTGCCGTGTAATGTGACATAACCATGAGTGTAATATCTCATCATGTTCACACTCCTGGGGGTTAGGGAGGGAAACTTGGTGAGCCTTCTTAGGATTCCACCTAGCACACATACAAGAGTGTATGAATACATATACAAACAGTTCAAAGATCAGTAATAGAATAAAAACCCACTCACTTGCTGCCCAGGCAAAAATCTAGAATATAATCAGTATATCAGGGCCTCCCACATGTGAAATTTTTATTATGGGCTGAATTGTTCTCCCTAAATTCATATGTTGAAGTCCTAGCTTTCAATACCTTAGAATGTGACTGTTTGGAGGTAAGACCTTTAAAAAAATAATTAAGGTTGAATGAGGTCATAATGTTGGCCCTAATCCAGTATGAGTGGTGTCCTTCTAAGAAGAGGGAGAGACACCAAGAATGTACACGCACAGAGAAAATGTCCTGTGAGGACACAGTGAGAAGGAGGCCATCTGTGAGCCAAGGCAAGAGGCCTCAGAATAAACCAGGTCTGCCAACATTTGATCTTGAACTTCCAGCCTCCATAATCATAAGACAATAAATTTCTGTTGTTTAAGCCACCCAGTCTATGGTATATTGTTATGGCCACCCTGACAAACTAATACACCTCCCAAATCATATATTCACCCCCCTCCAAGAAGTAAGTACTATTTTGAACTGTGTTGTTTCTTGATTTTTTAAAAAAGTTTCATTACCTATGAAGCTTAAAAGAATTATTACTTATTTTGCCTGTGTTACGGACTAAGTGTATTCCTCCCTGCTAAATTTATATGTTGAAATCCTAATCCCCATTGTGTTGGGGCCTTTGGGAGCAGATTAAGTAGAGCCCTCATCAATGGAATTTGTGCTCTTATAAAAGAGACCCCAGAGAGCTCTCTCACACTTCTACCATGTGAGGACACAGCAAGAAAATGGCCGTATAAACCAGAAAGTGAGTCCTCACCAGACGCCAAATGTGCCAGCACTCTGATCTTGGATTTCCCAGTCTCCAGAACTGTGCAGAGTAAGTCTTTGTTGTTTAAGCCACCCCGCCTATGGTATTTATGCTATAGCAACTGGAATGGACTAAGACAGCCTGCTTTTGAACTCCAGGTCAATGGAATCTTGCTAAATGTATTCTTCTGTGACTTGCTTCTATTATTCAACATTTTATTCTGCAATACATGAATTTTGATGTGTTTAGCTGTAGTTCATTCAATTTAAGTGATACTTCATATTTTATTATAGGAATACTAAATCAATAAATACAATTTATTTATCTAATCCACCATCGGTGCACAGATTTTTTACATTATCAACATTTTTTGTATGTCTCCTGCGTCAGGTATATGAGAGTTTCCCTAGGAATTACCTGCTGGGTTTAGGGTTTGCACATCTTTAACCTTACTAGGTAAATGCCACACTGCATTACAAAGTAATTGTGCCAACTGACATTCCTTCCTACATGAAATCATCTGTTGCTTCATATACTGGCCAACACCTGGTATCGTTAACCTGCAGGGTATATAATGGTGCTTTTAATTGTTCTTTTAATTTCCATTTTTCTATTATTAATGAGGATGAATATTTTTCATATATGTATGAGCATTTTGGTTCCCTCTTTTGTGAATTCCTATTAATTTTCTTTGCTTTTCCTGTGTGAATACTATATTTTCCCTATAGCCTCGCAGGTGTTCTTTACACATTCTGGATATTAAACCCTCATCATATTTATGGATAGCAAAGTTCATTTTCCAATATGTGGTTCATATTTTCATTCTTTCTGTGGTGTCTTTTCAATTAATATAAATTCATATTTTTAACGTACTTGAGATTAACAGTATTCTCTCTTCTGGTTAGCACTTTTAGTGTCTTACTTCAAAAAAACTTCACAGAGTTCCTAAAATATTCTTCTGTATTGTCTTCTAAATTTTTTTACAGATTTTTCCTTTGTATTTAAGACTTTAATCCACCTGGAATTGATTTTTTGCATACGATGTGAGGGAATTATCCAATTTTATTTTATTTTTCTATATGGTTCATCAAGTATGTCAGCACTACTTATTAAAATATCATCATTTTCTCACTGATCTGTAATGCTACTTATTTTTGATCCTATTGTAAAAGATAGCCTTATAAAATTTCACATTTCAGTTGTTATTAGCATTTAGACATAAAATTTTGTATTGATTTTGTAACCATCAAACATTTATTCATGTAGTCACATCATTTGGGAATAATGGCAGTTTAGTTTTCTCCTTTGGAGACCTTATGACTCTTTCTAGTTTTGCTGAGATGGCTGTGGTGATAGCAGGCACCCTTGTCTTGGGAATACTTTCAAGTTTTCACTGTTATGTGTGATGTTTTATGTCTATCCTTGTATTGGTAATTTACTAAGGAATTATTATTATGTTATTATCATTATAATTTTTATTATGATCTGGTCCTAATGCAATGATCCTCAAAGGGGTAGAGCTTTGCTGTCCTGTGAAATGCAGTTGAAAACTACAGAATTAATTTAAATAACTAATTGATGCTCTCCCTCTCTCTCCCGATAATAAATGAGGCTTCAATGAGGTCCTAAAAGCTAACCAAATTGGCAGAGGTATAATGATAAAGAGTACGTAGTAAGTGGTTGATAACTGGCAGCCTGGAATATACCCTCCATATGCAGATTTTCCAGAGTCTGGCACTATACCTTGTATGGGCTGGGAACACTCAGGTAGCATAGAAGGAGGCCCTGATCAATATCAGGCAGAAATGAAAGTCAAACGGCCCTAGTAAGATATATCTTCAACATGGACCCCAAAGGAATCTCAAAGGTAAAGCCATGCTGCAGGTGAGTCTAAAGTCCAAATTTATAAAACTCTGGAGGAACCATCCACACTAAACACGAGTTAAGACCCACTATATAGAACATCCCTAAAATTGAAAGTGTTAAAATCAACAAGTGAGACCATAATGAATAAATATGTTTCAAATCATTAGACATCAAAGAAGGCATTGGAACATAAGAAAATAATAAAATATTAGGAAACCAAGCAGATTCGGGGATGGGGAGGGCAGGCAGGGACAAATAGATAATAGGGAGAGGAATAGCAGATTTAAAAGAAAGGAACTTCTAGAAATAAAAATATGATTACATGCAGTAAAATCTCATTGGATAGCTTAAACAGTAGATTAGCTTCAGCTAGAGAGACAATTATTTTATATGCATCTAGGACACAACAGAGAGAGAAAAATATAGAATATACAAAAAGGAGGTTAAGAGACTTCAAGCATAGTATGAGAATATCTAACTTATTTCTGAAAGGGATTCCAGACTGTGAGATGAGGGAGAATGGGTAAAAAGTAATATTTGAAAGGATAATGACTGAGAATTTTCTAGGACAGATGAAACCACCATATTCAGAGAGCCCAACAGATTCTAAGCAAGATAGAAGAGTAACATTCACATCCAACTACCTCGTAGTGAACCTGCAAGATCTGGAACACAAAGAAAAGACCTTAGAATAAGTAAGCATGACCTACAATGTTGCAAGTGCTCTGGAAGGAAGACTCAAGGAAAGTCGAATCTGTGGTGGGTCTCTGGAACTCCATGATTTTCTAAAATGGAATTGTTCTGGATAAATTAATTGTAGACGAGTATCAAATTGCTATGTTTTTTTCTGCACATTTGCAGTGAAGAATCAAGGTCACCAAATTTGGCTTGTGTTCATTATGCCTAAAGGTGAGATGGTTTCTACAGGGTTTGGTGAACTACTAAGAAGAATACAGGGTTAATGATTCATGTATTCATTTGACAAATATTAATAGAATTTTTTTGCTTCCTAATGTTTGTGGTTCAAACCCTATCTACCCCATGACTCACACATTCTACATTTTTTTCACTATGATTTTTTTTTCTTTAGGTTCAAAGCGTCTTTCAAAATATAATGCTGGATTATTGAGAAAAGTATGCCTTCATTACTGCTCCCCCCAACCCCATCCATCTTAATATATTAATGTGGAGAAGTGGTAAAAATTAATAGTTAAAACAGGATTTGGAGCAGACAGACCCTACTAGTTCTACCATTTACAAGTTATGTGATTTTAGGCAAGAAACTGTTCTAAATTTCAGTTTCTTCTTCCATAAAATGTCAACATTTATATCTACTTTAGAGGGTGATTAAAAGGACCAAAGAAGTGAATGCCTTTCACTTATTTATGCTCCAGAAGTCATATCAAATTACTCATAGTCTTTCTGAAGGTAATATTCCATTTCTTGGCTTAAAGCTTTTATTCATACTCTTCCCTCTACTTGGGCCAGTTTCCCTTGTCCTGCCTCCTTACCCTTCATCTGACCTAACGTTAAAGGAACTAAAATCTGAAGAATGATCTTAGTTTGTATATAACTTCCTGCAGGATTCCCCCTCATACTCCTCAAGGCTGGTGCTCCTTGTCTATATAAGCAGTCAAAATTACAATCGCTTTACATTTTACTTCATTTTACAGAGGAAGCTTTTAAATCAGTACAAACTTAAATGACGTGCCAAGGATGAAAAAACCAGCTAGTGGCAGAGCTAAGGCATGAAGCCAGGAATCCTGATTTTTATCCCCAATTACCACCATTACTTCCGTTTAACCTAGCAGGGCTGGTTCCACCCTGGTTACACCCAGATTCTGTGGGATGCTGAGACAAAAAACCTTCAGAAAGAGACCCTCTGTGTATTTCTGGGTGAGGTGCATTTCTTTCCCATGACATGTAATTCATCAGGCCATCTAAGACATTCTGACTGCTACTCCTTGCCAGCTCTACCAGCCTCCCTTCACTGGATCATCAGATACTATAATCTTGGTCTGGACCAATGCCTGTCTTTGGCATTTTCTTCTTGGTGCCAACAAAAATATGTTATCACTTTAATTTAGCCAAGTCTCCTTCCTGAACTCATCATTCACATAGAGATTTTTCTCTCTCCTTGAGACTCAATCATTGTTACTACTGAAATGAATTGCCCCCCCATCTCTCACCACCACCCTGCACCCTGAAACACATTTACCCATGACTGTGCCCAACCCCATAGGTGAAGAAGCTCAAGGAGAAGAAGATGTATTCATTATCGTCCCCAAATCCGCTGTTTTCCTGTTTTTCCATTTTATTACACTATAGTTCATCCAGCTGCCTAAGCCAGGGACTGAGGTTCATCATATACTGACCTTCTTTCTCTGCCTCACATCTAGCCAGGCTCTAGATACTGCCATTTCTGCACCCTTTCTAACACTCACTTAGCCCTCCTCTCTCTTTCCTCTGGAACTGCCTTAGTTCTGGCTATCTCAAATTTTCACCTGTATCCCTAAAATAGCCTCCCAACTGGTCTCCATGACTCCAGGCTGTCCCTGTCCCTATCAGTCTTATTCAGTGCAAAGAGATTGTTCTAAAATGCAAATCTCACCAGGTGGGAAGGATCCCTAATGTATAAGGCAGATCAGTAATTAAGGAAGACCATTAATCAGGTTCTTTATGAAAATTATCTATTATTCTTAATATTTGCCTCAAAACACATTAAATGGACACAGCTCTGACCCAGTTCTCTTGGAGTCATTCAAATCATGATACTCCTGGGGCCATTTGGTCAAAAAAAAAATATCCACACTCCTACCATAACATCATTTTATTCAATTTGCTATTCCTTATCCATGGGCCAAAACTTACACATCAGCAAATAGGTACATGTGTTACATTTACTGAAAGAAAACATGTACATGGTAAAAATTCAAGCAGTGTAAGGGTTAAATAGTTTTTTTGTAAGGGAAAAAATTAATTTTTTTGAGTTGTCTGGTTTCCATCCCTAGAAGTATTGTTTTTAGCAATTTTGGTGGGTATATATTCCCAGAAATGTTCTCTGCATGCACCAGCATATCTGATGACAAAATTGGAAGCATTGTTTCATTTCAGTGTATCTATTTACTTATTTAGTCAGTGGAGACAGAATGTTTTATTACAGGTATGTACCATTGTTAGTTTACCCGTCCATTCTGATGGACATATAGGTGTTTTTTTAATATGGTAAATCATGTTGCAGTGAACGTTTATGTATTATGTGTGTGTACATGTTATACAAGTTAATCTATAGGATAAATTCAGAGAACAGGAATTTCTGAGTAAAAGGGTATGTGCGGGAGGAGCTTCAAGATGGCAGAAGAGTAAGATGCGGAGATCACCTTCCTCCCCACAAATACATCAGAAATACATCTACATGTGGAACAACTCCTACAGAACACCTACTGAACGCTGGCAGAAGGCCTCAGACCTCCCAAAAGGCACAAAACTCCCCTCATACTTGGGTAGGGCAAAAGAAAAAAAAAACAGAGGCAAAAGAATAGGGACAGGACCTGCACCAGTGGGAGGGAGCTGTGAAGGAGGAAAGGTTTCCACACACTAGGAATCCCCTTCGCGGGCGGAGACTGCGGGTGGCGGAGGGCGGGAGCTTCAGAGCCACGAAGGAGAGCGCAGCCACAGGGGTGCGGAGGGCAAAGCGGAGAGACTCCCACACAGAGGATCGGCGCCGAGCAGTACTCACCAGCCTGAGAGGCTTGTCTGCTCACCCGCCGGGGCGGGCGGGGGCTGGGAGCTGAGGCTCGGGCTTCGTCGGATCCCAGGGAGAGGACTGGGGTTGGCGGCGTGAACACAGCCTGAAGGGGCTAGTGCGCCATGGCTAGCCGGGAGGGAGTCCGGGAAAAAGTCTGGAGCTGCCGAAGAGACAAGAGACTTTTTCTTTCCTCTGTTTCCTGGTGCGCGAGGAGAGGGGATTAACAGTGCAGCTTAAAGGAGCTCCAGAGATGGGCGCGAGCCTCGGTTATCAGCGCGGACCCCAGAGACGGGCATGAGATGCTAAGGCTGCTGCTGCAGCCACCAAGAAGCCTGTGTGTGAGCACAGGGCACTCTCCACACCGCCCCTCCCGGGAGCCGGTGCAGCCCGCCACTGCCAGGGTCCCGTGATCCAGGGACAACTTCCCCGGGAGAACGGGAGAACGCACGGCGCGCCTCAGGCGGGTGCAACGTCACACCGGCCTCGGCCGCCGCAGGCTCGCCCCGCCTCCTCCGTACCCCTCCCTCCCCGTGGCCTGGGTGAGCCAGAGCCCCCGAAGCAGCTGCTCCTTTAACCCCGTCCTGTCTGGGCGGGGAACAGACGCCCTCAGGCGACCTACACGCAGAGGCGGGTCCAAATGCAAAGCTGAACCCCGGGAGCTGTGCGAGCAAAGAAGAGAAAGGGAAATCTCTCCCAGAAGCCTCAGAAGCAGCGAATTAAATCCCCACAATCAACTTGATGTACCTGCATCTGTAGAATACCTGAATAGACAACGAATCATCCCAAATTCAGGAGGTGGACTTTGGGAGCAAAGAAATATATACTTTTTTTCCCCTTTTCTCTTTTTGTGAGTGTGTATGTGTATGCTTCTGTGTGTGACTTTGTCTGTATAGCTTTTCTTTTACCATTTGTCCTAGGGTTCTGTCTGCCCATTTTTGGGATTTTTTTCTACTTTTTAAAATTTTTTCCTTAATAATTATTTTTTATTTTAATAACTTTATTTTATTTTATTTTATTTTATCTTCTTTCATTCGTTCTATTTTTTCTCCCTTATATTCTGAGCCGTGTGGATGAAAGACTCTTGGTGCTCCAGCCAGGCATCAGGGCTGTGCCTCTGAGGTGGGAAAGCCAAGTTCAGGACACTGGTCCACAAGAGACCTCCCAGCTGCAAGTAATATCAAATGACGAAAATCTCCCAGAGATCTCCATCTCAATGCCAAGACCCAGCTTCACTCAATAACCAGCAAGCTACAGTGCAGGGCACCCGATGCCAAACAACTAGCAAGACAGGAACATAACACCATCCATTAGCAGAGAGGCTGCCTAAAATCATAAAAAGGCCACAGGCACCCCAAAACACACCACCAGACATGGACTTGCCCACCAGAAAGACAAGATCCAGCCTCATCCACCAGAACACAGGCACCAGTCTCCTCCACCAGGAAGCCTACACAACCCACTGAACCAAACTTAGCCACTGGGGACAGACAGCAAAAACAACAGGAAGTACGAACCTGCAGCCTGCGAAAAGGAGACCCCAAACACAGTAAGTTAAGCAAAATAAGAAGACAGATAAACACACAACAGATGAAGGAGCAAGACAGAAACCCACCAGACCTAACAAATGAACAGGAAATAGGCAGTCTACCTGAAAAAGAATTCAGAATAATGATAATAAAGATGATCCAAAATCTTGGAAGTAGAGAAAATACAACAAACGTTTAACAAGGACCTAGAAGAACTAAAGGGCAAACAAACAGTGATGAATGACACAATAAATGAAATTAAAAATTCTCTAGAAGGGATCAATAGCAGAATAACTGAGGCAGAAGAATGGATAAGTGACCTGGAAGATAAAATATTGGAACTAACTACTGCAAAGCAGAATAAAGAAAAAAGAATGAAAAGAATTGAGGACAGTCTCAGAGACCTCTGGGACAACATGAAGCACACCAACATTTGAATTATAGGGGTCCCAGAAGAAGAAGACAAAAAGAAAAGGACTGAGAAAATATTTGAAGAGATTATAGTTGAAAACTTCCCTAATATGAAAAAGGAAATAGTTAATCAAGTCCTGGAAGCACTGAGAGTCCCATACAGGATAAATCCAAGGAGAAACATGCCAAGACACATATTAATATCAAAAATTAAGTACAAGGAAAAAATATTAAAAGCAGCAAGGGAAAACAAAAAATAACACACAAGGGAATCCCCATAAGGTAAACAGCTGATCTTTCAGCAGAAACTCTGCAAGCCAGAAGGGAGTGGCAGGACATATTTAAAGTGATGAAGGAGAAAAACCTACAACCAAGATTACTCTACCCAGCAAGGATCTCATTCAGATTTGATGGAGAAACTAAAACCTTTACAGACAAGCAAAAGCTAAGAGAATTCAGCACCACCAAACCAGCTTTGCAACAAATGCTAAAGGAACTTCTCTAGTCAGGAAACACAAGAGAAGGAAAAGACCTACAATAACAAACCCAAAACAATTAAGAAAATGGTAATAGGAACATACATATCGATAATTACCTTAAATGTAAATGGATTAAATGCTCCAACCAAAAGACATAGACTGGCTGAATGGATACAAAAACAAGACCCATATATATGCTGTCTACAAGAGACCCATTTCAGGCCTAGGGACACATACAGACTGAAAGTGAGGGGATGGAAAAAGATATTCCATGCAAATGGAAATCAAAAGAAAGCTGGAGTAGCAATTTTCATATCAGATAAAATAGACTTTAAAATAAAGACTATTACAAGAGACAAGGACACTATATAATGATCAAGGGATCGATCCAAGAGGAAGGTATAACAATTGTAAATATTTATGCACCCAACATAGGAGCACCTAAATACATAAGGCAAATACTAACAGCCATAAAAGGGGAAATCAACAGCAACACAATCATAGTAGGGGACTTTTAACACCCCACTTTCACCAATGGACAGATCATCCAAAATGAAAATAAATAAGGAAACACAAGCTTTAAATGATACATTAAACAAGATGGACTTAATTGATATTTATAGGACATTCCACCCAAAAACAACAGAATACACAATTTTCTCAAGTGCTCATGGAACATTCTCCAGGATAGATCATATCTTGGGTCACAAATCAAGCCTTGGTAAATTTAAGAAAATTGAAATCATATCAAGTATCTTTTCCGACCACAACGCTATGAGACTAGATATCAATTACAGGAAAAGATCTGTAAAAAATACAAACACATGGAGGCTACACAATACACTATTTAATAACGAAGTGATCACTGAAGAAATCAAAGGGGAAATCAAAAAATACCTAGAAACAAATGACAATGGAGACACAACGACCCAAAACCTATGGGATGCAGCAAAAGCACTGCTAAGAGGGAAGTTTATAGCAATACAAGCCTACCTCAAGAGACAGGAAACATCTCGAATAAACAAACTAACCTTGCACCTAAAGCAATTAGAGAAAGAAGAACAAAAAAACCCCAAAGCTAGCAGAAGGAAAGAAATCATTAAGATCAGATCAGAAATAAATGAAAAAGAAATGAAGGAAACGATAGCAAAGATCAATAAAACTAAAAGCTGGTTCTTTGAGAAGACAAAGAAAATTGATAAACCATTAGCCAGACTCATCAAGAAAAAAAGGGAGAAGACTCAAATCAATAGAATTAGAAATGAAAAAGAAGTAACCACTGACACTGCAGAAATAAAAAGGATCATGAGAGATTACTACAAGCAGCTCTATGCCAATAAAATGGACAACCTGGAAGAAATGGACAAATTCTTAGAAATGCACAACTTTCCAAGACTGAACCAGGAAGAAATAAAAAATATGAACAGACCAATCACAAGCACTGAAATTGAAACTGTGGTTAAAAATCTTCCAACAAACAAAAACCCAGGACCAGATGGCTTCACAGGCGAATTCTATCAAACATTTAGAGAAGAGCTAACACCTATCCTCAAACTCTTCCAAAATATAGCAGAGGGAGGAACACTCCCAAACTCATTCTACGAGGCCACCATCACTCTGATACCAAAACCAGACAAAGATGTCACAAAAATAGAAAACTACAGACCAATATCACTGATGAACGTAGATGCAAAAATCTTCAACAAAATACTAGCAAACAGAATCCAACAGCACATTAAAAGGATCATACACCATGATCAAGTGGGGTTTATTCCAGGAATGCAAGGATTCTTCAATATATGCAAATCAATCAATGTGATACATCATATTAACAAATTGAAGGAGAAAAACCATAGGATCATCTCAATAGATGTAGAGAAAGCTTTCAACAAAATTCAACACCCATTTATGATAAAAACCCTCCAGAAAGTAGGCATAGAGGGAGCTTTCCTCAACATAATAAAGACCATATATGACAAACCCACAGCCAGCATCGTCCTCAATGGTGAAAAACTGAAACCATTTCCACTAAGATCAGGATGAAGACAAGGTTGCCCACTCTCACCACTATTATTCAACATAGTTTTGGAAGTTTTAGCCACAGCCATCAGAGAAGAAAAAGAAACAAAAGGAATCCAAATTGGAAAAGAAGAAGTAAAGCTGTCACTGCAGATGACATGATACTATACATAGAGAATCCTAAAGATGCTACCAGAAAACTACTAGAGCTAATCAATGAATTTGGTAAAGTAGCAGGATACAAAATTAATGCACAGAAATCTCTAGCATTCCTATACACTAATGATGAAAAATCTGAAAGTGAAATTAAGAAAACAGTCGCATTTACCATTGCAACAAAAAGAATAAAATATCTAGGAATAAACCTACCTAAGGCGACAAAAGACCTGTATGCAGAAAATTATAAGACACCGATGCAAGAAATTAAAGATGATACAAATAGATAGAGAGATATACCATGTTCTTGGATTGGAAGAATCAACATTGTGAAAATGACTCTACTACCCAAAGCAATCTACAGATTCAATGCAATCCCTATCAAACTACCACTGGCATTTTTCACAGAACTAGAACAAAAAATTTCACAATTTGTATGGAAACACAAAGACCCCTAATAGCCAAAGCAATCTTGAGAAAGAAAACCGGAGCTGGAGGAATCAGGTTCCCAGAGTTCAGACTATACTACAAAGCTACAGTAATCAAGACAGTATGGTACTGGCACAAAAACAGAAATATAGATCAATGGAACAGGATAGAAAGCCCAGAGATAAACCCACGCACATATGGTCACCTTATCTTTGATAAAGGAGGCAAGAATATACAGTGGAGAAAAGACAGCCTCTTCAATAAGTTGTTCTGGGAAAACTGGACAGATACATGTAAAAGTATGAAATTAGAACACTCCCTAATACCATACACTAAAATAAACTCAAAATGGATTAAAGACCTAAATGGAAGGCCAGACACTATCAAACTCTTAGAGGAAAACATAGGCAGAACACTCTATGACATAAATCACAGCCAGATCCTTTTTGACCCACCTCCTAGAGAAATGGAAATAAGCAAATGGGACCTAATGAAACGTAAAAGCTTTTGCACAGCAAAGGAAACCATAAACAAGACGAAAAGACAACCCTCAGAATGGGAGAAAATATTTGCAAATGAAGCAAGTGACAAAGGATTAATCTCCAAAATTTACCAGCAGCTCATGCAGCTCAATATCAGAAAAACAAGCAACCCAATCCAAAAATGGGTGGAAGACCTAAATAGACATTTCTCCAAAGAAGATACACAGATTGCCAACAAACACACGAAAGAATGCTCAACATCATTAATCACTAGAGAAATGCAAATCAAAAGTACAATGAGATATCACCTCACACCAGTCAGAATGGCCATCATCAAAAAATCTACAAACAATAAATGTTGGAGAGGGTGTGGAGAAAAGGGAACCCTCTTGCACTGTTGGTGGGAATGTAAATTCATACAGCCACTATGGAGTACAGTATGGAGGTTCCTTAAAAAACTAAAAATAGCACTATCATACAACCTAGCAATCCCACTACTGGGAATATATCCTGAGAAAACCATAATTCAAAAAGTGTTGTGTACCACAATGTTCATTGCAGCTCTATTTACTATAGTCAGGACAAGGAAGCAACCTATGTGTCCATCAACAGATGAATTGATAAAGAAGGTGTGGCACATATATACAATGGAATATTACTCAGCCATAAAAAGAAATGAAATTGAGTTATTTGTAGTGAGGTGGATGGACCTAGAGTCTGTCATACAGAGTGAAGTAAGTCAGAAAGAGAAAAACAAATACCATATTCTAACACATATATATGGAATCTAAGAAAAAAAAAATGGTCATGAAGAACCTAGAGGCAAGATGGGAATAAAGACACAGACCTACTAGAGAATGGACTTGAGGATATGGGGAGGGGGAAGGGTAAGCTGTGACAAAGTGAGAGAGTGGCATGGACATATATACACTACCAAATGTAAAATAGATAGCTAGTGGGAAGCAGCCGCAAAGCACGGGGAGATCAGCTTGGTGCTTTGTGACCACCTAGAGGGGTGGGATAGGGAGGGTGGGAGGGAGGGAGATGCAAGAGGGAAGAGATATGGGGACATATGTATATGTATAACTGATTCACTTTGTTATAAAGCAGAAACTAACACACCGTTGTAAAGCAATTATACTCCAATAAAGGTGTTAAAAAAAATCCTCCCCCCCAAAAAAACCCAAAACAAACAAAGGGGATGGGCATTTTACATTTTGATGAGCATCGCCAAAACAGTTTCAAAGAATTTGCAGTAGTGCACTCCCTCTTAAACTTTGAAAATATCCATTTCTCAACATCCTGGTAATCATGCTTGTATCAAACATTTTGACCTTTGCCAGACTGATAGGTGAAAAATGCCATTTCATTGTTTGAGTCTGTATTTCTCTAATTCTGAGTGATATAGGGCTTCTTTGCATTTCTTTTCTTTTTTCCCCAGCCATTTATATTTTACTTGCTGGGGAATTTTTCTATTGTTCATGAGCCTTATCATTTTTAAAAATGGTATTTATACTTTGAGGAAAGAAACATTTTTCTTCAGAATAAATTGTAAAATATTTATTTTTTACTTTCCACTTGTATTTTTATTTTATTTCAGTTTTTAAAAAGTATTATTTTTAGCATAGTTAATTCATTAAATGTTTCCTTAGTAGTATCTGTGTGTCTTTGTGTATGTATATATATTCAGTAAAAACTATATATGTAGTATTTTTGTCTTAAATATATATGTATAGAAATATCTATCTTTACATATTTATATATATTTATATACATATATATTTAAGACAAAAATATGATATACATACTTGTATACGAAATATACTATACATACTTATATACAAAAATGCTATATACATAACTTTTTCACTGAAAAAGATATTTATTTAACCACATTATAATATATTTTGGATAATTGATGAGAAAGTAATTACCCAAGTCCCACTATATTAATATAATTACTGCCATCATTTTAGTGTGTCTCATTTCAGTCTGTTTTCCCATGTATATATATTTTAGTTATAAATATAATGGCATAAGTCATCTTTAAGGGACACTATAAAGGGGTCTCCTGTTAGATCAAGGAAATAACAGCAGAAAGAAGTTGGAGGTATAGTGCTTTGGGAGCAGAAGTTGGAGGGAGGGGTTTATAAGAAGGTTGGTGGGGCCTGCATCCCATCCCACACTACCCCACCCCTAATCAGGAAATGGAAAGTTGCAGAGTATTTTGTGTAAGTGTATTTGGAGAACTAACCAACATACCCATAAAAAGCTAACATGTGTAGCCTGCTATAAAATAATGCATAACCAGCCACTGTCAGCCAAGAAACAACTGCAAACAGTACCAGTTAAGCCAAAAATAATAAAGTTTTGCCCTTTTCCACTATATCCCTCTACCCCTGTTCTGACCCTAGAAAATGCAGAAGCAGCACAATGAGTAGAGGAGGAAGAGAGGAAATTGAAAGTAGAGAAAGAGAGAAAGAACAGACCTTAGTGATTTCATCCAGTCTCACGACTTTAAATGTCATCTATGTGCCAATGACTCTCAAACTTATAGCTCCACCCTTGAACCCTCTGTTGAACTCCAGATTTGTATATCTACTCTCCTACTGAACATCTCCACTTTATACACGTCTCAAAGTTAACACATCCAGAATTGAACATTTGATCATCCCCAACGAACTTATCTACCTGCAAACTCTCTCCATTATAGTTGATGGCAACTTTACCCTTCCAATTGTTCAGACCAAAAATCTTGGAGTTTTTCTTGACTTCTCTTGACCCACACATTGCATATTATTTTTTTGTCAGAAAATCCTGTGGAGTCTACCTTTAAAATATATATGGAATCTGACCACTTCTCGCCACCTCAATTACTACCTCTCTGATTGGATCTAGCATCTTCTCTCCCCTGGAGATGCCCTGATCTCCAAACAGACCTCCTGTTTCTATACTTGTCTCCCTCACTCCCACAGTCTATTTCAAAATAGCAGCCATAACTGTGTCTTAAAAACATAAATCAGATTGTCATTCTTTGACTCAAAACTTTTCAATCATTTTTTGTCTCACTTAGAGAAAAGCCAAAGTTCTAACAACGGCCAACAAGCCTTATGTTATTGCCCCTCCGCATTACCTCCACCTCATTCTGTTTTAGTCTACCATAACAAAATAACATAGACTGGGTGGCTCAAACAACAGAAGTTTATTTTCTCACAGTTCTGGAGGCTGGATCAGAGTGCCAGCGTGGTCAGTTTCTGGTGAGAGTGCTCTTCCTGGCTTGCTGATGGCCACCTTCTTGCTGCATCCTCATGTGGCAGAGAGAGAGACAGAGAGAGAAATGAGTCCTCTGGTGTCTCTTCTTATAGAGATACTAACCCTATTGGATGAGAGTCCTACCCTTATGACCTTAATTGACCTTAATTACTTCTGTAAAGGTACTATCTCCAAACACAGTCACATCAGAGATTAGGGATTCAACATGAATTTTTTTGGGGGGTTAGGGCGGCAATACATTCAGTCCATAATACCCTCACTAACAATAAGACCTTATCTCCTACTAAGTCTCCCTTGCTCACTCTCTCCAGCCACATGGACCTGGTTGATGATCCTTGAACAATTTATACACATGCCTTCTTTAGGGACTCTGTACTGGTTGTTTCCTCTGCCTGGAGTATACTACCTTCAGATATCCCCATGGATAACTCCATCATTCCTTCAAGTCTTTGTTCAAATGTTAACTTCTCCATTAAGTTGACCCATCAGCCTATTTACAATTGCTACCTACCCTGTCTAGCACCCTTGGTCCCCTTATCTTGTTCTCTCTTTTGTTGTTCCACACAACCTTCTAAGATACTTTACAAGGAGCTGGACATATAGTGGAGACTCAGACAGAGGAGGAGGGGTAATGAGCCTGGTGAGAGTGGCTGCAAGTGATCCGGAGAGCCAGGGCCGGGTGGGTGGGGAAGAGTCATTTAGAGAGGAGGCCACACAGGAGCTGAGGCTTGAAAGGTAAGTGGGAGTTTGAGGAAGTAGGCCTTTACTAGTGAGTGGCCTTTGGAAATCAAATAAACCTAGCCCCCCACCCCCACTGAAGGCAGCAGTAGAATTACAGACATTATGATAAGGCAACGGGGAAGAAATTTGCAAGAAGTTCGAGAATGAGGGGGAAGGTTGACTCTATTCTATTAGGCAGATAGGGGTCTGGCTCGGGTCTGTATTTCATGAAGCTGTGGTCCCAAATTGTTTGCTTAAATAATAGGATGTCACACCATCTGACTTTGCTATTTCCAACTTATCTCCTTTTTTTTTTTTAATAAGATATATGAGGTACATCCTTAACTTTTTTTTTTTTAATTAATTTATTTATTTTATTTATGGCTGTGTTGGGTCTTCGTTTTTCTGCGAGGGCTTTCTCTAGTTGTGGCAAGCGGGGGCCACTCTTCATCGCGGTGCGCAGGCCTCTCACTATCGCGGCCTCTCTTGTTGCGGAGCACAGGCTCCGGACGCGCAGGCTCAGTAGTTGTGGCTCACGGGCCCAGTTGCTCTGTGGCATGTGGGATCTTCCCAGACCAGGGCTCTAACCTGTGTCCCCTGCATTGGCAGGCAGATTCTCAACCACTGCGCCACCAGGGAAGCCCTATCTCCTTTATATGAGTTAAAATTTATAGATGTTTCTAATGGGAACTGAGTATAGCAACCTGGAGTTACATTAAGACATGCAACCTCAATGAGGGTGATAGTGCCCTTAAAGAGACAAAAACATTGATGCTTGGAGAATAGAATAGTCTTAGATAATACATCGGTTCATGACTTTCCAAAGGGCCACAGTACATGAACAGACGTATCTGTGGTTTTAAAATGTCATAGAGGAGTGGGGGTTGATTAGGAAAATCATGTTTAAAAAGTCTCTTTGCAGGAGAGAGGTTAATAATAATAACAATAATAATAACAAAAACAACATTGAGAAACACTGCTTTAAAATATGGAGAATCAGTGCTCAGTCAATACCCAATACCCATTTTATATATAGTAGTTGGTATCTGCTAATCCCAAACTCCTAATTTATCCCTTCCCTACCCCCTTTTCCCTTTGGTAACCATAAGTTTGCTTTCTATGTCTCTGAGTCTGATTTTGTTTTGTAGATAAGTTCATTTTTATCTTTTTTAGATTCCACATATAAGTGATATTATATGATATTTGTCTTTCTCTGACTGACTTACTTCACTTAGTATGATAATCTCTACAATAAGGTCCTACTGTATAGCACAGGGAACTATATTCAAGATCTTATAATAAACTATAATGGAAAAGAATATTATATATATATGCACATATACATGTATAACTGAATCACTTTGCTGTACACCAGAAACTAATGCAACATTGTAAATTAACTATACTTCAATTGAAAAAAAATTTAAAAATACACAATACCCAACTCTTTAACAGCTAATTTACATTTTACAAAATCCCCATGTTAGATGTCCTGGTGAACATTCCCAAGGGGTTCATGGGGGTCTAGATAGGTTCATAAAGAAATTACACAAGTCCCTTGCCTCTTTAAAACTCCAGTGAGTGAGAATTTTTTATCTTTATGTAATACATTAAAGGTAAGAAAAGAAAGCACCATAAATAGCTCTTTCACAGTTATGCTGACACAACTTCTAGACAACGAAGAATGAAATGGATATAGCAGAGGAAGATCTTTTTACTTATAATTCCGGCAAACAATGCAGCTACTCGAATTAGCCTAATATACTGGCAGCCCTTGCTTTGCGTGATTCCAGTTCCAATGTGCACAAATTTCAGCTAGTACAGTTTAGTTAAATAACTCCAATCCCCCAATACATGTCAAATTTCAATTATATTAACCATGAGTAATTGCATAAGGTGCAAACTTTGCTGCTAGTTCCTCAGCTCACAAATCACTATGTAAATAACAGATGAGCATCATATCAGTGACCAATCAGGGTACTTCTTACAAAGTCTGTCGGTGATTGGTCACAGCACATCTGATGTTAGTTCACATACAGCCAGGAGTGTAGTCATGGTGCTTCTCTGTCCTCTCAGTGGTAAACCCACAGGATATTTTACAAAAGGATCATTGAAAGAGGGAACGTGGCCAGCAAAGAAGAAAGTGCAGCAAATAAATGAAAAGTGGTAAGTCTGGATGTGAAATTCAAGTCAAACATAAATGTAGTTACAGAAAAAATAACTGATGTCATGACTGTGCTGACGCTACTGCCTTTGAAGACACTCTAGCTACGTCACCAGAGGAATTTGGACAAGGTGAACTTATCCACCTTAATAGGAGAGTGGTTGTGATGAAAAGGATAAGAATATGCCAGAGGAATTGACTCTGACAAAAAAAATATATATATATATGAACAAAAACAAACAAAAAACCCTGCACATTTACATAACTTCAGACATATGTAACTTTCATGACAATGAAAGTACAAAGGATAAAATGTAAAATGCTGATCAAAGTTAGAAAGAAATCTAACAGCCAACACATAGAAAAGATGCTCAGGCCATAGCCTAAGTTATACAGGGAGAAGAAGGTGAACACTATTTAACTAGTCAAGTTTTTTTTTTTTTTACATATAAATAAAACACTTTCATACTCAATGTTTATAATCTTGAAAATTAATGTACTAAATAAATTTTATTTTTCTATTTTTTCATTTCCCTATACGTTTATAACTGACAGTAAGATGAATTTTAATGTGTTGACAAAAATTTTTAAAGTGATGGAAAAATCATAATTTTCCCCATAATTATTAAGAACGCTTTGTATAATTGCATCTTGCACGGTCATTTTTGTAGCCTCACACATTTGTGTAAATTGAGGACAGAACAGTCTATATCAGATAGAGTAAATACAGTAACATTTAATGAGTGCTTCCATATGCCAGATACAGAGAATGAAAGCAACCCATTATTGGTTAAAATAAATATAGAAGGAAACTCTAAATTTTTTTTAGATGTTTTTAATTTGTAGCAGGAAACTCTAAATTTAAAGTAACAACAATATTAAGCAACCTAAATGGATCATCAACAGATGAATGGATAAAGAAGATGTGAGATTTTATATATATATATATATATATATATATATATATATATATATATATATATATATAATATATGATACACACACAATGTAATACTACTCAGCCATAAAAAAAGAATGAAATAATGCCATCTGTAGCAACATGAATGGACTTAGAGATTATCACACTAAGTGAAGTAAGTCAGAGAAACACAAATACCATATGATGTCACTTATGTGTGAAATCTAAAATATGATAAAAATGGACTTATTTACAGAGCAGAAACAGACTCAGTTACCAAAGGTGAAAGGGGATTGGGGAGGGATAAATTAGGAGTTTGGGATTAGCAGATATAAACTACTGTGTATAAAATGGATAAACAACAAAGTCCTACTGTATAGCAAAAGGAACTATATTCAGTATCTTGTAATAAGCTATAATGGAAAAGAATATGAAGAAGAATATATATATGTATAACTGAATCACTTTGCTGTACACCAGAAACTAACACAACATTCTAAATCAACTATACTTCAATGAAAAAATGAAAAAATGATAACGTAACGGTAATATTAATGGCAATAGATAATACTTATTGAACACTTACTATATGCCAGGTACCTTATAACATTTTTTTGTATCAAGTTATTTAATCTCCACAACAATCTTATAAAGTAGGTAGTTATTATCCCCACAGTTACAACGGGGTGAAGAGATTTAATAATCTAGTTATGTGGAATGAACAGAACTATTTTATTTAAGTTTAACCAGTATATTTTCATTCATTCATTCATTCAATAAATCAACAGATATGTGTTGAGTGCTTCCATTTACCTGACCTATTTCTAGAAACTGAGGATCTAGCAAAGCTCTGACTTCATGGAGCTTATGTCATAGTGGGAGAGACAAGACCACAGCAAACAAACAAACAAATATATCACATAATATCAGGTTATATTAGGATTATTCTGATATTTACATCAGAAAAATGAAATGGGGCAAGGAAGAAAAATAAACAGTCAAGGAAATTGCTAGGATGTTCCAGAAAGGCTTTTCTGAGGAGGGGACATTTGAACAGAAAAGTGAATAAAATGAGGGAGCAAGTCATGTGAATTTCTGGTGGAAGAACTTTCCTGGCAGATGGAAGAGCAAGAACAAAATTCCTGAAATGAAACTTGAGTAGCAAGTTCTAGAAAGAATAATGAAAAAAGGGTTAAAATAGTGGAATAAATGAGAGGAAGGGTCTCGGAAATGAAGCTGAAGAGGTAGCCAGGGACTAAAATAAAGGACTTTGCAGCCATGGAAACTATTTTCCATTTTCCATGTAGTGGAGGTGAGAAGCCACTGAAGGCCTGAGGGCAAGAGAGCGAAATGTTCTGTTTCCTTGTAAAATATCACCCTGGCTAAAGTGTAGGGATGGGGATGTGAGGATGGGGAGCAAGAATGCAGGCAAAGGGACAAGCTTGGTAGTTCATGTGAGAGAGTGATGGTGGCTTGGACCAAGGAGGTAAGAGTAGGGGAAGTGAGAATACTGAAGGAGTGGTTCATTCTGAAGATAGAGTTTACAGGATTTGCTGATGGATTTGATGCAGGGTGTAAAGCAAGAAAAGTGAAGAATCCAAACACGCAGCACAGTTTTGTCCTAGTAATTAAGTGAATGATGGTACCATTTATGAAAGAAAGATGAGGAATAAGTAAGTTTGTGTTGGAGAATAACTCGAGTTCTTTTTTGGACATGCAAGTTTTGCATACAAGTGGTAATAAAAGCCATGGGAGGAGATCAGTTAACATAAGTCATGATTGTAGATGAACTTGAGAAGAGGTCACACAAGAGGGACTTGAGTACATGCCAGCATGTAGGGGTCAGCACATAGAAGATTGGGAATTCCCTGACAGTCCAGTGGTTAAGACTCAGCGCTTTCACTGCTGTGGGCCTGGGTTCAATCCCTGAATGGGAAACTAAGATCCCATGCGTGGCATAGCCAAAAAAAAAAAAAAAAAAAGAATATTGAAGATGATCCAGCAATGGAGACTGAAAGAAAAAAACTTTATATTTTATACTTGTATTTCAAATAACTAATGAACCTGGTTCCAACATGAATGCACCAAATATGTGACACCTGATAATATTCCAAATAACTGAAGGAAAATATCTGCCATACTTTACTCTGAGTAAAGTTGCTTTATTGATTACAAATTCTCAAAGGGCACTGATCCATGATTAGTGTATTTTGAAGATAGAAATTCTTTGTAATGGCTCAATACTCAGTACTATTAGAATAAGAGAAACTATTTCATGGCAGGAAAGATGTGTGATACAGGTAAAACCTTAAACTGGGTATTTTTTTTACTTAAATATTCACCCAGTATCTTAATTTGAGAAAATTACAAGTGCAGGCAGATTCTTCATCATTAAAGGTGGCAGCCTGAAAAAAAAAAAAAAAAGTGGTAATAGCTACAAGTAAAGTAGTGTCACCAACAGATACACACACACACACACACACACACTCTCACACTCACACCTTTACACATTCTCAGTTTCTGCACTGATGTGGTCTTATTCTTACCAGCAGCAAATAAAGTATACTGAACTTGATGGTACATGCCCGTATGCTGCTCATTGCCTTTCTCCAAACTGATTTGTGCTCCAAATTGCTACCAGCCCAGGACCACCTTAAATCTTAAAGTTTGAGGTTATTACCTGGGCTTCATCATCCAATATGAAATATGGTTGAAGGCTAGTTTACACCTGGTTCTTCTTTATCTTGTCTGTGCTGTCTCCTAGGTTATGAACTTATTGAAGGCAGTCTTTCATTAGACTGGACATTATATGTAAGTGATCAAAATTAAGTTCAGATTTGGGGGAATTAACAAATCTCCTTAGGGACAAAGGGGTCTTTCATGCTCCATTTATTTATCTGAGTTCCTGATGTTCTTCAAATTTTGATCTAATAATTCTCTCTTTTTTGACTATTCAACTTTTAAAAGATTTTTTAAAAATGTTTTATCTACCATTTTTATTTGTTTTCTGTGGGATTGTGATCCAAATAACCTAGCCTGCTATTATTGGAAACCAGAAGTCTCACTCCCGTAGCTACTAGAGAAAATTTTACCCAAGTTTTCAAAACTCTGCCTTTGCTTCCACAGTGTTCTTCTTGATTGCCTCATACACATGTGATTTCTTCCTCCTTCAAAATCCCATATCATATCTCTGACCCTCTGTTACTCTTCTATCTATTAGTCATGAGTGCATTCAGCAGTTCTCTTTTTATATCATGCAGATTCTTAATGGCAGGTGGCATGTCTTATCCCCTGAAGCAACTAGTTCATGCTTTGCACAAAGCAAACACTTGATTTAACTGAAAAAGATTTCAAAGTATTGCTTGAGAAACCAACCATAATACAATCACTTCAGTTATTTCCCACATTTCTCAATTGCAACAAGGAATAGTCTTGAGCAATAAAAAAAGTTCCCAATTCTTTTCCCTCATATTCCACTGAAGTAGAGTTTACATAAAGTAATGTGACAGCCCAGTCTATTCTTCTTCTAACAAGACCCAGCTGCTAGAACATTCAATCACCATTAGTTCAATTTTTGATAACAAACACGTTTCATCAGCCTACTTCACAGACCCACTAAGTAGCCTCAGTTCACAGGGAAAGAAGGAATTGGCTCCCAAGGAGCATAATTCTATACAGACGGGGTCAAGCAAGACTGAATGTCAAACCGCATGACAACACATAAAATGATGTGGGGAAAGACTGTGAACCATGTGTTGCCTTAATTGCTTGTGTATTTCTAAGAAAAATTATTGTTGCCAGAAAATCATCTAAAATTTGAAATCACACAACCCAGGGGACAAATTCTAGGCTTGCCCTTTTCTACCTACTTGTTGAATCTGAGATACCATGGATTATAAAAT
The DNA here is from genome assembly GCF_949987535.1 of Balaenoptera acutorostrata. Lineage (NCBI taxonomy): Eukaryota > Metazoa > Chordata > Mammalia > Artiodactyla > Balaenopteridae > Balaenoptera > Balaenoptera acutorostrata. The sequence continues at coordinate 52,378,929 of NC_080068.1, read as the reverse complement.
ATCATTACTGGATTATAAAATATCATAATTTCCTTTCCATTTAGAAAGGAAAAAAATCAGTCAACTAATCTATGTTTCCCATTTGTGGTAAGCATATTGTGATTTCAGGAATGGTAAAAAGTGGTATAATATGCTTCTTAGAATAATTGGAGTATAGTATAGATCTTAACATCTTTAAAGCTCCATGTTTTCATTCAGTAGACAAATGGTTATAAAAATACTTTCTTCAAATTAACTATACTCCAATAAAAAAAAAACCCTGCTGCTTTATCAACTAAGTTTATGTAATATTCTAAATAAAAAAGTACGTTCTTCATAAATGTTAGTTTCCTTGTTATCCTTTCTTTATCAGTCTCAATACTGACCCAGCGGAGTCACAATCTACAGGAACAGAATGAATCATAGTGTGAAGGTAAGGAATATGGTACCAAAACTACCCACAAAAAAACAGATCACAGGAGGTTGTGCTGGTTGAGCTATAAGTTGTACAGCTCAGAAAAAGAAAAAGTTTATCTGTAAACTTGCTTATACCCTCTCATGATGTATCTACCTACGGAGAAGAAGGGGTATTAGAAAGTTAACTAGTCTGATCTCTCCGCTTCCAAGAGGAAAACTGACTTATTTAAATGGGTGAGCTTGCAATAAATTAACAGGGTTTGTATGACATAACATCTCCCTCTCACCTTTCTCAGGAAAGCCACCTGCCCACCTACAGGAAGTGATCTGCTATGCCATGTATGAAAGTTACCCCACAGGGAAAGTCTGAGATTTTCTAACCCAGTTTGTGACTGGGTAGGTACATCTGCCTAATTCCTTGGATCAGTGTTACAAAGTTCACCTACCCACAGAAATAAACCACAATTTCTAACATCAGCTTTATTATTAGTAAGGGTGATATTTTGGTCTCTTTTCTACTGTACATTTTCTTAATTGGATCAAGACTCATAATTCAGGAAGTTTTAACAAGGTGCTATTTGTAAGATCCCTAAAAGAACAACTACTCTACCTGCCCTTGGCTCTCATGAAAAGGCAGGCCTCTGTATTAGAATACAGAAATGATGATAAAGACTGCCTGTTCAAGATGTCATTGGGAAATTCAGTTCATCCCATAACCGTCCCTTCCTCACCCTGTCTGACACAGTCAGACAACCAGCCCATATCAAATATTTCTTATCTGCTGAGGAGGGGGACCACTCCTTTGTTTTCCCTCTTCTCTGGCTTGTCTTAGCTTCCTCCCATCAACAGTGCTATCCAAAGCTTTATCTCTGGCCTGTGATGAACTTGGCTGTCCTCTCATTGCCACTAGCCAGCAGAGAAGCAACCCAGGCACTGATCCAAACCAAATAAAGGGCAGGCAGCTGCAGTCTATGAGATGACAGAGTATTACCTAAAGGCCCAGCCAAGGCCACATGTTGAATTACTGTGAGCCATCAAATTAGGAGGATAAGGAACTTTACCAATAAAATCACAACCCACTTTGCTTGGCCACATTCTCAGAGACCAACAAACTGGGACCAAAGGTAGCTATGCAGGAATATCAAGAAGTTGAGATGTGAGGACAGCCAGGACATTGGACAGGAGGAATCTTGCCCAGCTCCATGCTCATCTTATTTCCTTGTATACATTCTGTATCAAAACAAATAAATTATATTTTTTGCCATAAAAATTCAGCCACAATGCTTACTTTTGTGTTTTTGCACGGAGGGAAACTATCCCCATGCAGTCCACATACTTGCATATTACTTATACAATTTGTAATTATTAGGTTGTGTCTTGTCTTACATCCCCTGGCCCACCCACTACCCAGCCATTTATGCAACAAACAGCTCTATGCAGGTATAATCTGACAGCACTTGGCCTTGGCTATACACCATGTCTCTTGATTTATATCCTGGAACTTCTCTGGCACAGGGGCACCCTGAAGTGAAAGGCAGTTGATCCCTTTGGTGCCACCAGTGGATACTGGGGAATACTGGTGGGTAAATTCTCCCTCTTCTGTCCCTAAGGCAGACAATTCTGAGGCACATCTACACTGGGTACTATCACTGTCTCTGCACCTGCAACAGGTTGTAGAGGTTCCATCCCTAAAGATCAGAAGTATGATAAAACACGGACTTCCTCAAAAGGATAGAATAACATTTTGAGCTAGTGAATTTAGAACAATGCAGACAGAGATGGTCAAACCAGTTTGTACCACACTTTGATCTTACATCCTTTCAAGAGAAAGGCACTGGCCCTAAAGGAAGGATGTTGATATAGCTCTCTAACTGAAAGAGAGGTTATGATCATCAACTAGAAAGAGAGCAAGAATGGAGAAGCAAAAGTGAGACTCAGTGCTCAATGAATACATAATTTAGCCTAAGGTCAACTCTGCTTACAATGATTTAAAAAATACTACTTTAGACTTCTTTGGAAGACTTTCAGTACTTCTAGATAGATCTAATCCATTACAACATGCTACATAGACATTACAAATTGCAATGATACAATTATTAAATATAGGTAACTTATTTTACAAAGCCTCTTCTTTTCAAATCAAGATGATCCAATTACCACATGATGCCAAGCCCAGTGTGTTTCCAACACAATTACAGATTATGTATTTGTGAGATTTTTATCAGTGAGACATTTCCAAAGCAAAGCTGGAGAAGCAACTCACTGAGGCCAGATCAATAATGAAATAATTGTACCCATTCCTGTTTTTTTCTAAGGCCAGGCTTACTGTGGAGAAGGAGTCAGTCTGTTATGAGTCTGCAGAGGTGACTTCTTTCTCTTTGGGTTATATATGACAAAGGTCCTCCTCATATCACTGCCTTCAGCTGTAGACCTGGTTCAAATACTGAAAGAAATTGGAATGAATGAAGATCAATCCAGCAGTCCAGCCAAACAGGATCACTCAGGAGTCTTGCTTTGGCGGCCTCAAGGGTCACACTGGCTCAAGATATACACTTGGTTCACCTAGAAAAAAATAATTTTATGGGTTTGAAGGATGAACTGATATGATCTAGAAAGAAGAAGAGGAAATAGGACTTTGTCATTCACAGAGTAAAGAGACCATTTGTGAGTTATTTCTCTTGCCAATGACTAGCAAAGAATATTCAGAAGAGAAGAGGCAACAATTTCCTTTGATGAAGTGTTTACCAAGTTGGGTCTACCTTTAACCACTGCAGTGGGAATTCTTCCATTCCTATCTCATTCACTATATATCTCAAACATCATGCACCTACCTAAAAAGATACCCTAGCAAGGGGTAAATTGGATCACAGAGAGTAATAAAATCTATGGAATCTTTCTTGAGTTTTTGTCATTAAAGTCATTCAAATTCAGATAATTACCAGAATGGACATTTACAAATTCCCAGAAAAGAGCCATATTTCTACTAAAGGCGTTTTTGAATATTCTATTATGGTTAACCTGTTACAATGTGTTTTATCAACAAATCAATTCTACTTTTAGAAATAGTACATTGACAGAGAAAGAATCGACTCTTAAGTTCAAGATGTGGTATAGCATTTTGGAACGTTTTCACACTTTTAGGACGAGGTGGAAAGGACCTGTGACTCCTTGGTCTAAAATCAAATGTTCTGAAATAATTTTAATGGTGTTTAGGTCAGAGTCAGGACTTTGATGCTTTTTGAACTTACCATTTGTACTGCATAGCAGTCTTTTAAATTGAGTAGTTTACATATAACATTATATTAGTTTCAGGTGTTCAACATAATAGTCACATAATTGTATACATTTGCAAAATCATAACTATCTTTTAAGAGACCCTTTCTAACATGGTGACACGATGGTGAACACAAAAGATATTGGGAGAATTCGAAGTATAAATATCAAGTTGCTGCCTGAGGCTGTGCAGCTTGAGCCATTGTGATTTTCATACATGTTTGGGAAAATCTATTGGAGCCAAAGCAGAGAAATCACTTCAAACCCCGGCTAATGCATTCACTGGAGTAGGCTGTTAGCCTACTCAATTTAGCCAGAAATAGTCTCTGGGTGAGAGGGTCTTCATTTCCTTCCCCTCAAAGAAGCCTGGCTTTGACAAAGGAGTCAGACTATTTTTATTTTCCTTTGCCAAACACAACATTTGGCAGAACACTGATCTTTGATTGGGCAAAATAAGAACTAGGTAGTGACAGAGTAGGGTCACTAGAGTGAGGTCTAGACCAGTGGTTTTCAAAGTGTGATCTGGGGGCCCTTAGGAGATCTTGAGACACTTCCAGGTCTCAAGGTGAGGTCAAAACATTTCACAACATTAAGATGTTGCCTGCCTTCCCCCGCCCTGCCCCGACTCTCTCTGAGTGTACAGGGGAGGTTTCGGTGACCGAGTGATGTGTGATGATGTCATTGCTCTGATGGCTAATGGAATACGAGTTGGTATTTTGAATTTTCTGTCTTAATTTCTAATACAGTAAATATCAATGGTTATAACTCATATTTTAAAGAAAACTCTTTGGGGTCCTCAATAATTTTTAACAGTTTACAAGTATCTTGAGAAGAAAAAATTACATTTCTAGAACAATGCTTTCCAATAAAATTTATTGTCATGATGGAAATATTCTATAAAATATTCTATTCTATAAATCTGCACTGCACTGCATGTGACTGATGGCACCTAAAATGTGGCTAGTGGCTAGTGCGACTGAGGAACTGAGTTTTAAATTTTTGTAGTTTAAATTTAAATGTAAATAGCCACTGTGGGTGATGGCTACCATATTGGGCAATGCAGACCTAGACCCTCAGTGCCCTGACTCCTGATTTAATATTTTTCCCAGTCTTTTACACAAGTTTTTTTACAGTTGGAAAGACATTTTTCTTCTGCTAACTATTAAACTCTTGGCTTGGTTTATGTGGTAGGTAAGAGGATATTTAACAACAAACATACAATAAGAGAATTATCATGTGTGGCTCTGAAATATAAATTCCAACTCAAATCTTTGACTCTAAAAAAGAAAAAAAAACACAAAAAAATCTTGTAGCTGCCCATTTAAGAGTTATACAGAGTTCGAAAGAATGTTTATTCATGCCTCATCTTGAATTAACTACACAGGCTTTAGATGATAGTTTTAAAATTATAAACAGTGTTTTGGGCTTTCTTTCTGTTGCAGTTACAAAGAGACAAGAATGTAAATGTTGCAATTACATAAGGTCAGCTGGGTGTTCAGACATATTATTGTTAAACTGGCCTGCTTTGGTGTAGTCATCATTCATTAGCATCTGGATCTCAATTAGCAGAAATCCTGGATTTCTCAATTAGTAGAACTGTCTGGATATTTTGCACCTGACTCTTGCTAATCCTACTCCCAAGAGGAGAGTCTCCAGTTGAAAATATAAGCTTTGAATCGTGTGACACTTGTATGAGTTACTAAATCTCTCTAAACCTATTTTTTTCCCAAGTAACATGGGATAATGATGCTATTAGTGGCTTCTCTATATGTTGTTGAGAGGATTAAATGAAATAATGTATGTAAAACACTTAGTACAACTCCTGAATATTGAAAATACTCAATAAGAGGCAGTTAGTGCCCAAATTATTACTATTAGCTGTATTTACATAGCAAATCTTTATTGGGAGCCAATCATGTGCCGGACAGTGCGTTAGTACTGGTGAATAAGCAGATGTGGTCCCTGCACTCATGGAGCTTACATCTAGTGAGGGAGAGAGATGAACAATTACATAAATAAATAAGAGTTCTAGCTGGTGCTGAGCTTTCTCCGCGAAGAGCTGAGTCATAAATAGGATGTATAAGGAAAACCATTTAGATTGAGAGGCCCAGAAAGAACTCTTGGAGGAAAGAACATTTAAGCTGAGATCTGAAGTATCAGTAGGTTTTACCACTGGTAGAAAGGTGTTTCAGGACAGGTCAGTTTGGAGTAATGGTTAATAAATAGGCTAAAATTCAATGACTAAACAAGACAGAAGCTCATTTCTCTTTCCGTTTCCCGTCCAGGGTCAGTAGTCAGGCTCTGCTCTGTAAAGTCATCTGGGGATCCAGGCTGAAAGGGCAGGTCTGTTTTCTCCACTGTGACTTCTAGAGTTGCTCCCCACCATCATTTCCAGCCAGCAGGAAGGAAAGGGAGATGGACATCCAGGAAGAATTTTAAACAGACAACCCAAAATTTGCACTTATACAGGAAGGTCGTCTGGATGTTCCGACAGGCTGTCATTGAACTGGCCTGCCTTGGTGTAGCCATCATAATTCACTAGGACCTGGATCTCAATTATAGAGATCCTAGAACAGTCTGGATATTGTGTACCTGATTCTTGCAAACCAAACTCACAAGAGATATATGAGCATCAAAGAGTATCCTTAAAAGGATAAACTTTTACTTGACTGAGTTACTCAACCTTTTAAGCCTATTTCTTCCTAGTGAAGTGGTATAATGCTAATATCAGTGCCTTCTCTATATGTTGTTGAGAGGGTTAAATGAGATAATCCCTTACACCCATATGCTACTGATGTCAGATGGCTTTGTAATATGGCTACACCTCGATGAAAGGGCAAGTAGGAAATGGAGTCTCTCACTAGACAATCATATTCTGAGTAAAATGGAAAACTAATTGTGATTTCCCCTAGATGTCTACCACACAGGAAGAGGAAACCAAAAATAAAAAGCCATAATATTGGAAAGAGCTTGGCACACTAAAGGAATGGAATGGAGACTAGAATGGCTTGGGGAAAGTAGTATGACATGAGGCTAAATGCCAGGATCCCCTCCTGCAATCAATTTATAATCCACTAGGAGAGACAGAAGTAAGCAAACATGATTAATGCTATTATAAATGCAAACAAACATGATGTATTGGTAGCAGAGAATAAGAGTCGATTTTTTTTTTAACTCAAGAGATCGTGGAGAATGGGACATTTTAGTCACCTCTGTGACTAAGAATTTGGGTGCAAGGTGACAGGTGGGGGGACATAGGAAGGAAGATGAAGAGCATTTGTACAGAGCAAAAGCAAAGGCAAGGAGCCAGGATATTTCAGGGTGAATTCTAAGAGTGTCAAGGGCTATAGCTTAAAACATCATGAGAAAGAGAGTTTGCCTATGCTACCCTTAAATAGTCCCCAAAGAGAAATTTTGCACTATTAGTAATACAGCTAGGAAGTATTATAACAAATAGATCATGCAGTCAAGATGTAATATCAATTTCTTGAGTTATGTTCAAAAAGTGTTTGAAAAACAATGCTCTCCATCTTCATCTAATATCATAGCACCAACTTTATTTATCTCTCCAACTAAGGAACAATTCCTTTGCATCAAAGTCTTGTTGAACAAATTAATATTTCTGATGTGCTAGTTTTATCAAAAACAGAAAATATTGCTGCACACTTATCTGAAACATGCATGCAATACAGAAATAATTTTTATTTACTCTGAAAGTTAATTTATTTCACTAACACTTCGAACTTCTGTTTTTCCCACAAAGCTGAAAACATTCAGTACTTTCATTCACTTACTCATACACTCATTCATTCAGGAATGTTCGTGAATGTCAACAATCTATACTAAATGTTGGGCACTGGGATGTTAATAAGACAGAGTCCTTGACCTCAAGAGTTGCAGGGTTTCATCTGAATGGAAGAGGAACAAACACCACAGTATAATGCAGAGCAGAGTAAAAGACATGATATTATGTCAGTATAAATAAGGACAGAAGAAGGCGGTGGTTACTCTGTGAAGAGAAAACAAGGTAGGCTTTGTGGGAAGAGAAACACTTGAGATAGCTTGAACATTGATCTGGATTTTGAAAGCTAAAGAAGAGTCTTCCAATCTGCGAAAAAAATCATGAATTTCTGAGTATGGTTGGCTAGTTTAGGGGTGGCAATTAGTCCAGAGTAGATAGAGCAGCTAGTCAAAAGAAGGAGAAATAAGATAGAATGTTATGAGACCCAAATTGTGGACAGCCTTGAATGCTGAGCAAAATATTTTTGAATTTGTTTCATAAATAATGGGAAATTATTGCAGGTCATTAAGAGGGGGATGGATATGACTGGATCAAAGTTTTAGGAAGAGAGCTCTGGGGACAACATGAATGGTAAAAGGCAGCTGAGCTCAGTGAGCATAGAATTATGGTGTCCAAAGTGAATCCTGCCACTTGATAGCTGTGTGACATTGAGCAGATGATTTACCTGATCAGTGGCTTATTTTCCTCATCTGTAAAACAAGGATGATAATGATAGCTACTTCATAGGGTTGTTATGAGGACTGAATGAAGTAATTCATGTCAAGGGTTTAGAACAATGCCTGATATATAATAAGCATAACTACCTATTTCATAGAGTTGTGAGGGATTAAATTAGGTACAAAGTTAGTTACAAACACATGCAAAGTTCTCAGCAAAGAGCCTGGTTCCTAGCAATCACTCACAAAAGGATAGTTTGGGGATTTTTTTGGACATCTTTATTGGAGTATGATGCTTTACAATGGTGTGTTACTTTCTGCTGTATAACAAAGTGAATCAGCAATATGTATACATATATCCCCATATCCCCTCTCTTTTGCATCTCCCTCCCAAACTCCCTATCCTACCCCTCTAGGTGGTCACAAAGCACCCAGGTAATCTCCCTGTACTATGCAGCTGCTTCCCACTAGCTATCTTATACATTTAGTAGCATATATATGTCACTGCTACTCTCTCACTTCGTCCCAGCATACCCTTCCCTCTCCCCGTGTCCTCAAGTCCATTCTCTACATCTGCATTGTTATTCCTGTCCTGCCCTTAGGATCCTCAGAACCTTTTTTTTTTTTAGATTCCATATATATGTGTTAGCATATGATATTTGTTTTTCTCTTTCTGACTTACTTCACTCCGTATGTCAGACACAAGGTCCATCCACCTCACTACAAATAACTCAGTTTCGTTTCTTTTTATGGCTGAGTAATATTCCATTGTATATATGTGCCACATCTTCTTTATCCATTCATCTGTCAATGGACACTTAGGTTGCTTCCTTGTCCTGGCTATAGTAAATAGAGCTGCAATGAACATCATGGTACATGATTCTTTTAGAATTATGGCTTCTCAGGGTATATGCCCAGTAGTGGGATTGCTGGGTCATCTGGTAGTTTTATTTTTAGTTTTTAAAGGAACCTCCATACTGTTCTCCATAGTGGCTGTATCAATTTACATTCCCACCAACAGTGCAAGAGGGTTCCCTTTTCTCCACACCCTCACCAGCATTTGTTCTTTATAAATTTTCTGATGATGCCCATTCTAACCAGTGTGAGGTGATACCTCATTGTAGTTTTGATTTGCATTTCTCTAATAACTAGTGATGTTGAGCATCCTTTCATGTGTTTGTTGGCAATCTGTATATCTTCTTTGGAGAAATGTCTATTTAGGTCTTCCACCCATTTTTGGATTGGGTTGTTTGCTTTTTGATATTGAGCTGCATGAGCTGCTGGTATATTTTAGAGATTAATCGTTTGTCAGTTCTTTTGCTTGTTGTCTTTTCATCTTGTTTATGGTTTCCTTTGCTGTGCAAAAGCTTTTAAGTTTCGTTAGGTCACATTTGCTTATTTTTGTTTTTATTTCCATTTCTCTAGGTGGTGGGTCAAAAAGGATCTTGCTGTGATTTATGTTATAGAGTGTTCTGCCTATGTTTTCCTCTAAGAGTTAATAGTGTCTGGTTTTACATTTAGGTCTTTAATCCATTTTGAGTCTATTTTTGCGTATGGTGTTAGGAAGTGTTCTAGTTTCATACTTTTACATGTCCAGTTTTCCCAGCACCATTTATTGAAGAGACTCTCTTTTCTCCATTGTATATTCTTGCCTCCTTTGTCAAAGATAAGGTGGCCATATGTGCGTGGGCTTATCTCTGGGCTTTCCATCCTGTTCCATTGATCTATATTTCTGTTTTTGTGCCAGTACCATACTATCTTGATTACTGTAGCTTTGTAGTATAGTCTGAAGTCAGGGAGCCTGATTCCTGCAGCTCCATTTTTCTTTCTCAAGATTGCTTTGGCTATTCAGGGTCTTTTGTGTTTCCATACAAATTGTGAATTTTTTTGTTCTAGTTGTGTGAAAAATGCCAGTGGTAGTTTGATAGGGATTGCATTGAATCTGTAGATTGCTTTCAGTAGTATAGTCATTTTCACAATGTTGATTCTTTCAATGCAAGAATAAGGTATATCTCTCCATTTGTTTGTATCATCTTTAATTTCCTTCATCAGTGTCTTATAGTTTTCTGCATACAGGTCTTTTGTCTCCTTACGTAGATTTATTCCTAGGTATCTTATTCTTTCTGTTGCAGTGAAAAATGAGAGTGTTTCCTTAATTTCTCTTTCATATTTTTCATCATTAGTGTATAGGAATGCAAGAGATTTCTGTGCATTACTTTTGTATCCTGCTACTTTACCGAATTCATTGATTAGCTCTAGTAGTTTTCTAGTAGCATCTTTAGGATTCTCTATGTATAGTATCATGTCATCTGCAAACAGTGACAGCTTTACTTCTTATTTTCTGATTTGGATTCCTTTTTATTCTCTGATTGTCATGGCTAAAATTTCCAAAACTATGTTGAATAATAGTAGTGAGAGTGGGCACTCTTCTCTTGTTCCTGATGTTAGAGGAAATGGTTTCAGTTTTTCACCATTGAAAATGATGTTGGTTGTGGGTTTGTCATATATGGCCTTTATTATGTTGAGGTAGGTTCCCCTCTATGCCCACTTTCTGGAGAGTTTTTATCATAAATGGGTGTTGAATTTTGTCAAAAGCTTTTTCTGCATCTATTGAGATGATCATATGGATTTTCTCCTTCAATTTGTTAATATGGTGTATCACATTGATTGATTTGTGTATATTGGAAAATCCTTGCATTCCTGGGATAAGCCCCACTTGACCATATTGTATGATCCTTTTAATGTGCTGTTGGATTTTGTTTGCTAGTATTTTGTTGAGGATGTTTGCATCTCTGTTCATCAGTGATACTGGCCTGTAGTTTTCTTTATTTGTGACATCTTTGTCTGGTTTTGGTATCAGGGTGATGGTGGCCTCGTAGAATGAGTTTGGGAGTGTTCCTCCCTCTGCTATATTTTGGAAGAGTTTGAGAAGGATAGGTGTTAGCTCTTCTCTAAATGTTTGATAGAATTCTCCTGTGAAGCCATCTGGTCCTTGGCTTTTGTTTGTTGGAAGATTTTTAATCACAGTTTCAATTTCAGTGCTTGTGATTGTTTTGTTCATATTTTCTCTTTCTTCCTGGTTCAGTCTCAGAAGGTTGTGCATTTCTAAGATTTGTCCATTTCTTCCAGGTTATCCATTTTATTGGCATGCACTTGCTTGTAGTAGTCTCTCATGATCCTTTGTATTTCTGCAGTTGTTACGTCTCCTTTTTCATTTCTAATTCTGTTGATTTGAGTCTTCTCCCTATTTTTCCTGATGAGTCTGGCTAATGGTTTATCAATTTTGTTTATCTTCTCAAGGAACCAGCTTTTAGTTTTATTGATCTTTGCTATTGTTTCCTTCATTTCTTTTTCATTTATTTCTGATGTGATCCTTATGATTTCTTTCTTTCTGGTACCTTTGGATATTTTGTTGTTCTTTAATTGCTTTAGGTGTAAGATTAGGTTGTTTATTTGAGATGTTTCTTGTTTCTTGAGGTAGGATTGTATTGCTATAAACTTCCCTCTTAGAACCACTTTTGCTGCATCCCATAGGTTTTGGGTCGTTGTGTTTTCATTGTCATTTATTTCTAGGTATATTTTGATTTCCTCAGTGATATCTTGGTTATTTAGTAGTGTATTGTTTAGCCTCCATTTGTTTGTATTTTTTACGTTTTTGTTCCTGTAATTGATATGTAGTCTCATAGTGTTGTGGTTGGAAAAGATACTTGATGCAGTTTCAATTTTTTTTAATTTACTGAGGCTTGATTTGTGACCCAACGTATGATCTATCCTGGAGAATGTTCCATGTGCACTTGAGAAGAAAGTGTATTCTGTTGTTTTTGGATGGAATGTCCTATAAATATCAGTTAAGTCCATCTGCTCTAAAGTGTCATTTAAAGCTTTTGTTTCCTTATTTATTTTCACTTTGCATGATCTGTCCATTCGTGTAAGGGAGGAGTTAAAGTCCCGTACTATTATTGTGTTACTGTCAATTTCCCCTTTTAAAGCTGTTAGCATTTGCCTTATGTTTTGAGGTGCTCCTATGTTGGGTGCATAAATATTTACAATTGTTATATCCTCTTCTTGGATTGATCCCTTGATCATTATGTAGTGTCCTTCTTTGTCTCTGTTATAGTCTTTATTTTAAAGTCTATTTTGTCTGATACGAGTATTGCTACTCCAGCTTTCTTTTGATTTCCATTTGCATGAAACATCTGTTTCCATCCACTGACTTTCAGTCTGTATGTGTCCATAAGTCTGAAGTGGGTCTCTTGGGGACAGCATATATATGGGTCTTGTGTTTGTACCCATTCAGCCAGTCTGTGTCTTTTGGTTGGAGCAGTTAATCCATTTACATTTAAGGTAATTATCGGTATGTATGTTCCTGTTACCATTTTCTTAATTGTTTTGGGTTTGCTTTTGTAGGTCTTTTCCTTCTCTTGTGTTTCCTGCCTAGAGAAATTCCCTTAGCATTTGTTGTAAACCTGGTTTGGTGGTGATGAATTCTCTTAACTTTGCTTGTCTGTAAAGTTTTCAATTTCTCCGTCGAATCTGAATGAGATCCTTGCTGGGTAGAGTACCTTTGGTTGTATGTCTTTCCCCTTCATCACTTTAAATATGTCCTGCCATTCCCTCTGACTTGCAGAGTTTCTGCTGAAAGATCAGCTGTTAACCTTATGGGGATTCCCTTGTATGTTATTTGTTGCTTTTCCCTTGGTGCTTTTAATAGTTGTTCTTTGTATTCAATTTTTGATAGTTTGATTAATATGTGTCTTGTTGTGTTTCTCCTTGGGTTTATCTTGTATGGGACTCTGCGCTTCCTGGACTTGATTGACTATTTCCTTTCCCATGTTAGGGAAGTTTTCAACTATAATCTCTTCAAATATTTTCTCAGACTTTTCTTTTTCTCTTCTTCTTCTGGGACCCCTATAATTCAAATGTTGTTGCATTTAATGTTGTCTCAGACGTCTCTGAAACTGTCCTCAGTTCTTTTTTTTTTTTTTAATTTATTTATTTATTTATTTATGGCTGTGTTGGGTCTTCGTTTCTGTGCGAGGGCTTTCTCTAGTTGTGGCAAGTGGGGGCCACTCTTCATCGCGGTGCGCGGGCCTCTCACTATCGCGGCCTCTCTTGTTGCGGAGCACAGGCTCCAGATGCGCAGGCTCGGTAATTGTGGCTCACGGGCCCAGCTGCTCCGTGGCATGTGGGATCTTCCCAGACCAGGGCTCGAACCCGTGTCCCCTGCATTGGCAGGCAGGTTCTTAACCACTGCACCACCAGGGAAGCCCCTGTCCTCAGTTCTTTTTATTCTTTTTTCTTTATTCTGCTCTGTGGTACTTATTTCCACTATTCTATCTTCCATGTCACTTATCCATTCTTCTGCCTCAGTTATTCTGCTACTGATTCCTTCTAGAGTATTTATAATTTCATTTATTGTGTTGTTCATCATTGTTTGCTCTTTAGTTCTTCTAGGTCCTTGTTAAACGTTTTCTGTATGTTCTACATTCTATCTCTGAGTTTTTGGATCTTCTTTACTATCATTACTGTGAACTCTTTTTCAGATAGACTGCCTATTTCCTCTTCATTTGTTTGGTCTAGTCGGTTTTTACCTTGCTCCTTCACCTGTTGCATAGTTCTCTGTCTTCTCATTTTGTTGAACTTACTGTGTTTGGGGTCTCCTTTTCACAGGCTGCAGGTTCGTAGATCCTCTTATGTCTGGTGTCTGCCCCCAGTGAGTGAGGTTGGTTCAGTGGCTTGTGTAGGCTTGCTGTTGGGAACACTAGTGCCTGTGTTCTAGTTGGTGGGGCTGGATGTTGTCCCTCAGGTGGGCAGAGCCATGTCTGGTGGTGTGTTTTAAGGTGTATGTGAACTTAGTATGACTTTAGGCAGCCTGTCTGCTAATGGGTGGTGCTGTGTTCCTGTCTTGTTTGGCATTAGGTGTCCAGCACTGGAGCTTGCTGGCCGTTGGGTAAGCTGGGTCTTAGTGTTGAGATGGAGATCTCTGGGAGAGCTCTCACCGATTAATATTACTTGGGACTGGGAGGTCTCTGGTCATCCAATGTCCTGGACTCAGCTTTCCCACCTCGGAGGCTCAGGCCCAACACCTGGCCAGAGCACCAAGACCCTGGCAGCCGCATGTCACAAAAGAAAAGCAAGAAAACAAACAACAAAAAAATGAACAGGCAGAACCCCAAAACAAATGGTAAAAACAAAACTAAACAGAAAAAAATCATACAAAGAAACATACACACACACAGTCACAAAAAGAGGGAAAAATAATTTTTTTAAATGAAGGAAGAGAGCAACCAAACCAATAAACAAAACCACAAATGAAAACAAACACTAAAAACTAAACTAAGAGAAACATAAAACCAAAAACAAATCAAACACAGAAAGCAAACCCTATGTCCACAGTTGCCCCCAAAGTCCACCGTCTCAATTCTGGGAACAGTCGTTGTCTATTCAGGTATTCCACAGATGCAGGGTTTACCAAGCCAGTTTTGGGGATTTAATCCACTGCTCCTGAGGCTGCTCAGAGAGATTTCCCTTTCTCTTCTTTGTTTGCACAGATCCTGGGGTTCAGCTTTGGTTTTGGTCCCACCTCTGCATGTAGGTTGCCCTCAGGCATCTGTTCCCCCCCCCAGACAGGAGTTGGTCAAAGCAGTGGCTGATTAGGGGTCTCTTGCTCACTCAGGGTGGGGATAAGGAGGGGTACGGTAGTCATAACTGCATGCAGGGAGTGCCTGAAGCGGCAGAGGCCGGCGTGTAGTTGCAACAGCCTGAGACGGGTCGTGTGTTCTCCCAGGGAAGTTGGCCCTGGATCATGGGATCCTGGCAATGGCATGCTGCACAGGTTCCCGGGAGGGTGTGGGTAATGACCTGTGTTTGCACACAGGACCCTTGGTGGCAGTGGCAGCAGTGGTAGCGGTCCGTGTCTGCCTCTGGGGTCCAAGATGATAGCTGCAGCTCACTCCCGTTTCTGGAGCTTGCTTAGGCGGTGCTCTGCTGCCTGTGGGTACACGGAGCAGGAAGCCTCTCTCTTCACTCACCCTGAAACAATGGTCTCTTGCCTCTCTGGCAGGTCCAGACTTTTTCCTGGACTCCCTCCCAGCTAGCTGTGTCACACTAGCCCCCTTCAGGCTGTGTTCACGCAGCCAACCCCAGTCCTCTCCCTGGGGTCTGACCTCTGAAGCCCAAGCCTCATCTCCCAGCCCCCACCTGCCTGACAGGTGAGCAGACAAGCTTCTCAGGCTGGTGAGTTCTGGTTGCACCAATCCTCTGTGTGGGAATCTCTCCACTTTGGCCTCTGCACCCCTGTTGCTGTGCTCTCCTCCGTGGCTCTGAAGCTCCCCACCCCCTGTCCCCACCAGTGAGGGGACTTCCTACTGTGTGGAAACTTTTCCTCCTTCACATCTCCCTCCCAGAGGCACAGGACCCATTCCTATCCCTTTGACTCTTTTTTTTCTTTTTTCTCTTGCCCTACCCAGGTACATGGGGATTTTCTTGCCTTTTTGGAAGTCTGAGGTCTTCTGCCAGCGTTTAGTAGGTGTTCTGTAGGAGTCATTCCACATGTAGATGTATTTTTGATGTATTTGTGGGGAGGAAGGTGATCTCCTCGTCTTACTCCTCCTCCATCTTGAAGGTCTCCCAAAAGGATAGTTTTTATTATCAAGAAGTATTCACACAGGGAGCTTGTAATCCCATAATTCTTTACCCTTGGATAACTCCCAGCCCCTGGGATGCAAAGAGCACAGGCTTTGGAATCAGGTAAACCTGATGCTTGTTCTGTCGTTTAAAGTGGTGTGAATGTGGGCATTTTTCCAAAACTAGGGCCACCCTGTTTCCTCCTGAAATAATTAGAGTACTTCCCCCCTCCAAAGGTTGTTGTGAAGATCATAGGAAACAATTTACATAGAGTAGCTAGACTGATGCAGAGTAAGCACATAGTAGAAGTTTCATTCCCCATCTTTTTTGAGCTTCTGCTTACATCTGCTGTGAGAGATGAAAAACCACACACCCTGACCTCAACCTAGGTATGTCTAGCCTCAAAGCCAGTCTTGGTGAGAAGCCAGGCAGAAGATAGGCACTGTTTTGGATCATTAGTTATGGGTTTCAGAGAAGGACAAAAGAAGAATGAAACCAAACCAACCCCTTCACTTGCCAGCCCTCTTGCTGTCTGTTTCCCACTAACACATAACCAAAATTAGCCACAGACCGCCAATGGGTGGGTGAGCCATTGTGCAATGTTTTCAACTGGCTAAAGTGTGGAAAATAAGGAAAGAAGGAAGGGCCAACAGGCAGGGCATTTGGGGATCGAAACTATAAGTGATGATTATAATGGATCTAGAGCAGAGGACAGCATATACATTAATTTAGAGGGAGGTGGGGTTTTTTTTCACATCAAAACACAGATTTAGACCACCTAAGTGAATAAGCTTTCTTCATATTTGGAAGGTGTTATGGCATAGTGGCTGAGAAATGTGGTTTAGAAATAGTGATTGTTGAGTTCTAACCCTGACTCCATCACTTGTGAGCAGTATAGCCTTGGCAAGGTAATTAAAATTTCTGAGCAGCAGTTTCCTCAGTGGTTCCTAAATCATCACATTAATGCAATGATTAAATATTATAATCCATACAAAGCAGGTGAAATAGTCTTTGCACATAGTGAGTGTTCAAAATGTTAAATATTGTAATTGTGATTTCAGCTTTTAGCTAAGTCAACACAGCTCAAAATAAGGAAAGTAGAGGTAATTATCTATCTATTGTAGGTGGTGCAGATGACAAGGAAGATGAGTTAGACATCTACCTTGCAGCCTGAATGATATAATTTCTTAGATTTACTCAGTATAGCATTAACCTAAATTTACTCTCCTGAAAATGACTTTCCTAATAGATGCCATCTTCTTTTCCCATTAAAAAATTGTTTTTCTAAACTTCTGATATATAGAACTTCTCTGTTTCTTGAGAAACTACTTTTATTAAACATTCTTATCAAGTGATTTGCTTCTCAAATATCTTCAGGCTTGGCCATGGCTCATAAATCTTTTATGTAGTCATTACCACTCCTCCGTGTGGTTTGGATCTTACTGCCTTTCCTTCAATCCATATAATACTTCTTGGAGGCAACAGGGCTATTTTCACCTTCTAGCTTTGTAATAGCATTAACTTTACCTGGAAAGTGCCCTCCTGTTCTCTACTTAGCATTTGTCAAGTGCCGATTTTGTGCCTATAGTTGTACTACGTACCCTGAGTCTACAGGTGCAAAATATGGGTCTGGCTTCCCAACAGTTTAGAATCTAATAAAAGAAACAAATCTCATATGCATGAAACAACTAGAGAATAGAGGCAAGGAAATTATGAAAAAAGGGAGGATAATATGGTAAACACAGGATATGGGCCCACCAGAGGAATGAGAATAGCTGTACGTTGCTTTCTGGGAAATAGCAATCACTACAGCTGGGAAAGGGTGGGGAAGCAGTGAAGAAATATTTCTGTTGGCCAGATGGCTGGCTGGCAGCACTACAGCTGGGGACTCCATATTTCTTGATCTGCTGCAGCCTCTTCTTGACACACAATGCACTTTCCTCTATAGAAACATTATAAATAGTACTTAGTTATCGACCTTGTTTACAAAGGGTGATTTAATCCAAAGAGAAGCTAAACCATATAGTACTAGAGTACATTAATAATTAATATTTTGTAGGATATTGCAATGAAAATAGAATTTTTGCTTACCTTGCCTTACTTAAGGCTGACAACAAACTACCCTATGAGGAAGTTATTATTTCCATCTTCAAATGAGTAAAATGAAATTGATAGAAATGTGTGTGTGTGTGTGTGTGTGTGTGTGTGTGTGTTGAGGGTGTGTCAGGACAAAGGTAATTCTGTGAAGTAATCCATCATCCAGAACATTATTTCTAGAGGAAAAACGTTTCAAATACTAACCAACTAACTTGGATTAAAAATTTTAGAATATAACCCACTTATAAATTTTAAACTGATGACAGAAAATGCAAATCTGGGCCTGCCGCCTAATATTTTACTACCTTGTTTTTCTGCCAAGCAAAAAGATGTAGATTTCCTTTTCCATATAGTTTTTCAAGTACTGATTTACTAGATCCCCGGAAATCTATTAATATGGGCCTATTTTTCTCTCTCACATTAGAATAAATAATTAATTACCATGCTAGAAGTGAACAGATCCCCTCTATCAATAATAACATGCTTCTTTGGCAAGTTGTGTAATGCAATAGTTTCCAAGGAACTTCCTATCAAATCATTACAAAATGGGGTTTAGATTTTACTTATCCTGTTTGGCTTTAAAATACATTCCACACTTTATTCCATTTTATTTTCTAGTTTTTCTTATCTAAGTTCAAGTTTTTAGTCATAGACAATCAAGCCATATTTGTTTCAGTGAATTTGTAAATCTTCTAAGCTCTTGGCTGTCTGTCCCTAGAATATCCCATTACCTCTCTACTGTGTTCCCTGACCTCTTGTGCCTCAGCCAGGATACTTTCTTTGTTAAGAAATGTCACTCAGGATTCGAGATAAATGTTTAAAAGTGTTTTGAATAAGACTGACTATTCTCTTTCCTATGGTTCCAAAAATCTGTCAACATGTGATTAACAAAATGAGTCTGTATTTTCCTTCTTTTGGGAAATGAATAATCTAAGAGATGCAATCTGGCCAATGAATATCTTTATGAGGCTTTGATCTTTGTTAATTCCTCCACCAGCTGACCAACACTTTAGAATGATTTCAACTGTTATATGCTGGAATATAACAACTATTTTTTCATTATTTCATAAAAATTTGTAAATATTAATACTAAAACACACACACACTTAAAAGATGATATGGATTGCAAGGTGAACTGTGACTTCTATTCCCACATCTTCTTCAGATAAAGAATCTTACCTGAATGGATTGCTTTGTAATTTTTCTTGTAGTTAGTATTTGTTATTGCAATGTAAGTTCCCTCATAGTTAGCACTTGCTATTAAGAAACAAAAGTTAAAGTAACTTGTCCAAATATATAAAGTCATTGTCAAGGCTAGGATTAGACCCCAGGTTTTCTGGTTCTTATCTCCTAGTCCTCAGCTTGATTCACAGGATTCTACTCCTTCTGGTCTCTATTTCTATAAGGCTGGTACTAATATCTCATCTAAACAGAAAGCTGTCATGGACAATACAATTGGTCTCTAATGATCTTCTGCAGGGTCCCATGGCCATCATCTTTGCAACACATTGCAAAGCTCTTCCCAGTCCTTTCATTAAAAGTTGAAATTTATTTGCCAGCTAACTAATTTGTGTTATTCTACCTTTTGTTTGCAATGTGGATTTATCACTAAGTGTGCAATTGAAAAGCTTCTCTCTTCATGGTGAATTTTGTAAGTGTTGAGTTATGGTGTTGAGAATAATTACAGTCCCACTTATCTCCAGGATTTTGAATTATTCTCAGGTCATGTTTATGAGACATTTTTTCGGTTGAAAGATGTTTTCCTTTCCCTCCCTCCTAGACATGTTATGTTCCACAACAACTCCAAGTAAAAACCTGGCCATAGAGCCCAGCCTCCAGGGGAAGTCGGGGGACTTGGGAGGACAAGCAGGTGTCCTCAGATGCAAGGTCTGTTTGCCCAGACCCCCCACCCCCCAAAACAAGCAGGCCTTCAGCCACCAAAGAAGCTAGGAAAGCAGTAGATCTACTTTGAACCTGGAGGTTGAAGCCACATTTCAATAATATTGTGAGACAGGCAGAAAGTGAAAGCCTGGAAGAGAGAAACTGGAAAGAATTCAAGAAGAGCCAGACTTTCTGGGGTAAGTGGCAGCACAGACAGAACTCGATCCAGAAGCACTCAAGAATCTAAAGCCTGCATTAAAGGAGCAAAATGACTTGGGAGAAAACACAGTGGGAGAAATGAAAACACTAACTTGCTATACTAATATTAGCTAAAGTAAACAGTGACCTCCATTTAAAAATTAACTTGTCCTCTAACTCTAAATGATTGGAAATTCGGAATTCTTTGGGAGTTAAAGCCATTACAAAGGGGCAAATAAGGGGTCAACAGAAAGAATAGACAGAAAGTCTCATGGGAAGTTCTAAATAAATTTTTATTCAAAAAAAATCTGGAGCATTAAAACAAAATTTTGTCTTTGGAATAGGAATTAGACTTCTAGGCATGTATCCTAAAAGATAATCTTAAATAATTACATAAAAAACTTTAAACACAAAAATATCAATGTAATACTTTTATGATTAAAAATGAGCCACATAAATTCTTAAAAACATGGAAATTGTTAAATAAATGATGATATACCATGGAAAATAAAAAAGTCATAATGTTCAAAAAATTTAAAGTATCTTAAATTGTGCATTATGATGTATCAAGTGAAAATATGAAAACTTTGGCATAATATTTTTATGTGCACAACACTGTAAAAATATAGATAATGGCTATCTTTTGGCAATGCAATTATAGGTGACATTTATTTCTCAATTATTTTCCAAATTTTCTAAGGAACATGGAAAGCAGTCTAACATAACACATAAAAACTCAAGGTCTGCATTTGGCTGTCTGGCTTCTCATTTTTACCAGCTTTATGATCTCATATAGTCTACCAGCCTTATCATTTTGGGCCTCAGTTTCCTCATCTGTGAAATTGGGTTAATAATAATACCTAACTCATAGACCTGTTTTAAGGCTTAAATGAAATAATGTAAAGTGCATAGAACAGTCCAGGCACATAGTTAACCATCTAATAAATTTTAACTATTTATTACCTTGAAAAAAAAGAGTATGTCCATATGCACACACACATATCTAAGTTTTAAAACAAAGAAAATAATCAAGATGCCCATTCAATAAGATAGTTGAGTATTGTTAAAAACCCAATTTAAGCACACTTAGTTACCCTGCTTACTTAGTTTACTTTGAGAAGGACATAGGGAGGAACCAAGCAAAGAGTAGGCTGGTCAGGGCCATAGGTGTAGGTCCTGCCGAAGCAAAGCATGCCTCTTCCCTACTTCATTCATCCCTGTTCCTCAAGGATCATATTCATCCAGTTCTCTCCTGATTGCTCACTGCTTTGGGATGATTTGAGATTATTAATAATGTCCTATGAATATGACATGATAGACTTGGAAATATAGATTTTTCTACAAACCATTGAATGTGGGAAGTATAATGCTCACATACTTCTTCTCCATTCATCAAGGACCACAAACTCCATCTTCTCTACAGGCCAGCTGTGAAAAGGGAGGAAATGTTAGAACAATGCATTGGATTGACTTTGTATATTTTTCCAGTTACCTATAAGTTATAATAGTTCTCTCAGTGTCTGTCTTTGCTCCAAAAGGGAACAAAGGGTGTATTGAAAGAGCCAATCCCTCAGAGAACTAAGCAGTTTAATCCCAATTCTTCATTAATGATCTCTATCCATGGGGTTGTGTGGTTTAGTAGAAAATTATAGACTGAATTTTAGCTCTGGACTTACTAGAGCTGAAATTGGGAAAATTATTTAATTTCTGAATGTTGAATTTTCCATTTATAAATGAGAATCTATAGCAGTTATTTCAGAGAGTTATTGAAAGGATTAACAAAATATTCCTTGGGGTAAGATATGTGGTATATAGTAGGCATGCATTAAATGGTAGCTACTACTGTACAGGAACTTAAGAACAAAAGGAAATGTGGAGTTTCCATAATGACAACAAATGCAAATAATTGCCAATATTTAACATGTGCCGAGCACTATTTTGAGCACTTTACCTACAATAACACAGTTAATCCTCACAACAGCCTTTAGAGTTGGATAATATTATTTTACCCAAAATTAATTTACACAATATTAACTTTTCTCTGTTTTAGATAGTGAGGTTACTAAGTATAAAATGTAGTTTGAAGTATGAAATATGCTTTGGAGCTCCATGCCAACTCTATTAGTATTTGTCTTAAAAAGTGTGTCTCTCGCTCTAGACTGTGAACTCTTCAAGGACAAAAACCAGATCTTTGTATTCCCAGTTTTTGCCTGGTTTATAGAAAACATAAAATATATATATTCTAAAGTGAATCTATCTGCCTCCGTGGATGAAAATCAGTACCGTGTTCAGTGCAGAAATTAATTTTATTTAAGATTTCAGCGGCTACAAAAGAATGAATTAAGTGTATCTTTGTCATCCACAATACATATTTTCATACTTGAAGATCACAGTTTTAGAGTAATTACCAAGATCATTCATCAGTTTGTATTGAGTAACATCTCAATAGAGATAGTTACATGGGGTGCTGTAGATTGCTGTTTTTGGATCTCTGCTGCCATTTCAGTGTTTTCATCCCCTTCTGCTGAGTCCACCGAATCAACCACAACATAGTCCATTCCTTTTTTTTTTTTTTTAGTCCATTCTTTTCATCTGGTGTTGCTCTTCACTCAAGTCCTCTGTCCACGTAATTAACAGAATCAAATGTCTAAAAATTTGGACCAGATATTAGACCATAGAAATAACCGGGGACCAGGCCACGATCTTCAGAGTCTTGTTAAGTGGCCATTAACATGGCTGAAGCGAGATACACTAGGATTTGCTCATCAGAGAACTGCAAGCAATGCAATAGAATGCATACTAGCAAACAGTCCTTATATATAATTCTTTTCTGCATTAAGACATCAAAGAAAATGAACCCCAAAGAATGTTTAAAGTCTTTATAATAAATCTGTCTGAAATCTAAAAATCTCCTTTAGAACAGTATTTCATGAAATCAATGAATTGCCTTCAGACATTTCAGGGAAGAGTCAGGGGTTAAATGACTTCTGCACAATACATTTATTTTCTTGATTATACGAATGCTTTTAAAATAGGACTTTTACATAATTTTAAAATATTCATATGTAAGTGGTTTGTGGTCTAGAATATTTCACCTTCTGAGTCATCATTTTATTGGCTTATGGAAATGCTATGGTTGTTCAGGAATGTGTTTTTATATTCCAACAGGGACATGGAGTAATTTGAAAAGCCCATAATTTCCTTTAAATTTTACTCTCCAGTAATACAAGATGACACTTATTTAAAGATGCAACAACCTATGCTAATGGCTACCAATAAACATCTCCTTGGAAATAATCATGCAACCTTTTTTAGAGAGCAATTTTTATTGCTATTTGCAGGAACTGTTAATGTTTTTATCTCTTTTTAACTGTTTTAAGGGCCTTACATAACTTTTAAATAAATGTTAGTCAAATATTGATTTCAACACTATAATAGAAAGATTGAGGATGCTGGGAGTGATATTATATAACATATCTGTTACACAGTTTATGTTAGAATGCTCCAAAATTAATGTATCACCCTCCTGAGAACTTCAAAAGAAGAAGCTAAGTAGGTAGGAAGGAATATTACACATTATAGAGCATCAGTTTCACTTTCTAAAGTGAATGCTCAGAGATCATGGAATTAGACAGTCCTACACATTTGAGCAAAGGATTATGATTTATAGGACATGACTGGAGGCAAGTCAAGTTGACTGTTAAGTTTATAAGTATATTAATAAAGACAATATCATATTGAATATAAACACCAGTTTCCTGGCAATCTAAAAATACAGATCCAACTACTAGTAAATAAAGAGAAGAAAAAAGTAAAATACCGAGGCTAAGCCAAAGGTAGGTTAATGACCTACTCTGGAAGGGAGATGTGTACATCTATTCTGTGAAGAAAAATATGGTGTAGCGTCTTAGCCAGACAGAAGCTTAAAGAGAGGTCATATATTCTGCAAAGGCTACTTTTGGAAGAATATTCATCACCTGTTCTTGATCATGTAGTTATTCTTTCCTGTTAAGTAAATGAACAAAAGAACTTGCATGAAATCTCTGCAAGAACTATTGTATCGTTTTACTGATTACCATTTATAGGTGGATGTAGAGCTAATAAGACATTCTCAGTATTGACAGGTAAATAATCATGAAGAAGTATATAATCCTTTTTTTTAACTGAGTAGCTTAAAAATTGTTATTGTAAAATATTTTGGAAATTAAGAACAGTGTAAAAATAATCTAGTAAATAATTGTCCCCCTTTGGGAACTAAAAAATTACTACGGTATTTGAAGCCCCTGTGGACTCTCCCTGATTGCACCTCCAGAGGTAGCCCCTATTTTGAATTTGATGATGAAAGGTGTACAATCACATGGAAGTTCTTTCTGTTGGACAAACATGGTAACCTATAGAGCTACTCCAATATTCAATGCTTTGAACCTGGCTAGTGGCAGTAGAAATTTGCAAAATAGAGAAAATGTTCAGAGAGAATTAGGATAATGAGCTTTGGCTTGTTCAAAGTGAAAATCTAGTAATGTTCTGATAAAACAGAGAATAACAAATGAAAATAGCTGCTCAAATAGCCAGACGTTTCTTTGAGATCAAGTCAATCTCAGTCCCATTCTCCTGATCTTGTTTACAACCTCTTTCCCCCATTTTTCCAGCTGCCCCTCAAAAGGAACAAAACATCTTAGGTGGAGAGCCGAGGGGCACATACCTTCAATTCTGTCTCTACTTTCTCCCTTCCCATTGCTTTCCCACAATATCAATCACTTTGTTCTTTGTAATAAAATACAAAAACTTCTTCATATTGTGGCTTTAAACTAAGCTTAAATGTGCTGTCTCAGGAATAGTCACTCTTTGTAAATAGTCAGTCCCATACATGTTTTTATAAGATAAGAAATACTGTCAAATAATAATTACATGTTTTTATCTGCTGTCAGTAAAGTGATAACAGTTTCTGAGGAATATAAATGCATAGAATCTACACTAGTGTAGCCCAAGTTTTTGGGACATGAAAGAGATCAAATAGTAACAACCCTAACTAATGCTTTGAGGAGGTGTTTAATGGTAACCCACAGAAAGAATGTGACACTGTGAAATGAAGATGTGCTTCCAGCTTGTACTCCAAATAGGAATTGACACTTACTGCTGGCATTCCTTACATTGCCACACAATGCTGAGAATTCTCCCTGTGGCAGAGGCCTCCTTCCCCAAAGAGAACATAGAGAGCTTGTGTTAGAGAAAGAGATGCAAAATCACAACTGTTTTCCCAGATAATAGGCATTGTGCAATATTTTGCAGATCATACTGAAGGACAGCAAAACCTTCAAAGGATATGGAATAAAGACAACTCAATAATTGAAGTTTGATTTTTAAAAAATAAATGTGTAACTTTAGTATAAGAATTATCATGGTTTAATAATATGGGGTCCAAAACAGGCAATAGACATTTCTGCAAAGACATTGAGGGACAGAAGCAACTCAGAACGTTCAGAAAAGGATCAAATAAATGCCATTATAAATGGTGCTAGAATATATACACAGATCTGGGAAACAAAGGGTAACAGTAGTACCGATCTCTCTGACCACCATGCTCAGCTACCCACTTGCAGGTTTTGTGCTTCCAGAACTCATGATGCTAAACTCTGACAACTCAAAGATTCTGGTTCCAAGGAGAAAAACGTTGGTACCAAGGCACAAAAATTGTGTTCCACTGAATCTAAAACTACAATTGCTGCCTGGTCACTTTGGGCTTGTGGACCAGCAGATAAATAAAGGGGTTACCTTCCTGATTGAAATAATTGACCCTGATTATCATGAGGAGTTAGGACACTTATGGGGACTTGTGGTGTCTCTATGCCATAGGAAAATGGGAAATGGGCAATTTCAAAAACTGGCCAGATAAGGCAAAGACAACCAAAAGCTCAAACCCCTCAGGGATGAAGGTCTAGTTTCCTCCACCAGGTAAGCAAATGAAATCAGCTCAATTTCAGACCAAGGATAATGAAAATCTAGAATGAATGTGAAGGAAGGAGATGACTAATATCAATAATTACCTAGGACCAGGGGCAGTCATGGGGAGTGTAGCTTATTCCAATAAGACTCAGTTGACCAAGTGAACTCAGTTTGGAGCTCCAGTACATCTGAGTAGTACAAGAGGCAGCCTTCAACATGCATTTATTGTTTTCCACATCACATACCCCTAAAAGTTTATCTGATTTCAGTCACAACAGTGGGGAAGAGTTCTATACAATAATCTCAGCTGCACCTTGCACTGGTATCTTCCCACCTCAAGAGCAGGCATCTTTCTGCATTCTGCTTTCACAGCTTTCCGCAAGGTAGTGGGAGTGTGCCTGACTAGTGCGCAAGAAGAGCTACAAGTAGAGGGTAGGAGTTAATGCCCCTGAGGGCCATCCTCAACCACTGGGTGAGGAGAACTGATGTTATATACTCCAGACTCCACGCCTTTAAGGGAGAATATTCTAGGAGGTATTCTGTCTACTTCCTGGAAGTTCCAGGGGAATGGAGACCCTCCCTGTCGCCCATAGCAGCAACTCAGTGAGGCATACTTACTTACGCTGGCTTTCCACCGTTCCCTGTTCCACTTCTCTACTTCCTTATTCTGCTGTCCTGGATCCCTTCACAGATGAACTACCAGCACCCAAGGCCTGGTCTCCGATTCTGATTTTAGGAAAGCAAAAATTATGGCAATTCTTTTTTTTAAAAAAAAAGAGAGAGAGAGAGACGCAAAAAAATTCTTTTGTCTACAGAAATACATCTCTTTCTGGGAGTTCTATGGATTGTAAAAATATTTAGCTTTCCATTATCCAGTTATTCACATTAAAGTGCTTTGTTTTGCCTTTCTTTGATCCTATGTTGTCTTCTCTTTTTGGAAATAGCCAGTTACCCCCAGACACTGATCCTAGTTTGGTCACAGGATGGTGATAGTGCAGCCCCCGATGCTCTGTCCCTCACCTCCCCTAATTTTTTTTTTTTTTTTTTAAAGTTTTTACTTGATTTTATTTATTTATTTATTTTATTTTTGGCTGTGTTGGGTCTTCGGTTCGTGCGAGGGCTTTCTCCAGTTGCGGCAAGCGGGGGCCACTCTTCATCGCGGTGCGGGGACCGCTCTTCATCGCGGTGCGCGGGCCTTTCTCTATCGCGGCCCCTCCCGTCGCGGGGCACAGGCTCCAGACGCGCAGGCTCAGCAATTGTGGCTCACGGGCCCAGCTGCTCCGTGGCATGTGGGATCTTCCCAGACCAGGGCTCGAACCCGTGTCCCCTGCATCAGCAGGCAGATTCTCAACCACTGCGCCACCAGGGAAGCCCCTCCCCTAATTTTATGTTACAGTGAACAAAGCTGAGACACCACCATACTTCTGGGGTATGTTTTACACTTGCTCAAGAGGCTACAGTCCTTATGTATTTTTCCCAAGTGGCCTGATCTCACAGTGCCTGCGGTTAGTTGTGTCTGTAGGTATTTGGCAATGAATCTAAACATCTAAGTGTGGTCTGCCTTTAGAAAACACTGGACTGTTGAGTCAGAGGCCCTTGATTCCTTTTTACGATTCTACTTACTATGTTGAGAAACCTCCTACCCTCTCTGGGCAGTTTTTCCATCTGTAATGGAGCTACCCAGCTCTTACCTGTATCTCAGACTAAAAGAAACAGAATTAATAGTTCTAGGAGCCTCTTAGAAGCTTAAATTAGAAATGGCCCTAATTCCACTGCACTTTCCTGTGTTGAAAATCTAAAGTGTTTCTATTAGTTGTTTTATCTTGATGTGGTTGGAAATACACTTTGACTACAAAAGAAGTAAGAGTGATCTTTCATGCTTCTATTTAACAGTTGAATTCTGATGCAGGGAGATTAAATTATTTATAACTGAGAGAAACAAAATCACTTAAAATACTGAATAGCATGTTAGTTCTTTACATCGCTTTCTGAACCTCATCCTGACCAAATCAATACCAGATTGCTTGCTAACAGCAAGGATGCATTCCTTTGGATAAAACAATGCATCAATCTACAGGACATTTCTAGGAAGTGAAGCATGGCATTTAAGAGTGCACTGTTAGAACATACATATAAACCTCCCCAGCACTAAAGCTCTGCGTATGAAAATATAGAGTGGGCAAGAGAGGAGACATGTGGAAGCAAAGGATTGTACATGTCGGAAAAGTTCCTTTCTTGTCATTTTACTTTCAGCATGGGAGTGCGCGTGTGGGGTGGGAGGCGGCTTCTGTTTGTACATTGTTAAGTTGTTCTCAAGAGGTAGTTTGCAGGACTTCCCTGGTGGCGCAGTGGTTAAGAATCCACCTGCCAATGCAGGGGACACGGGTTCGAGCCCTGGTCCGGGAAGATCCCACATGCCGTGGAGCAGCTAAGCCTGTGCGCCACAACTACTGAGCCCATGTGCTACAACTACTGAAGCTCATGCTAGAGCCCGTGCTCCGCAACGAGAGAAGCCACCGCAATGAGAAGCTGGTGCACCACAGTGAAGAGTAGCCCCCGCTCGCCACAACTAGAGAAAGCCCGCACGCAGCAATGAAGACCCACCGCAGCCAAAAATAAATAAATAAATAAAAAAGAGGTAGTCCGCAATGAAAATTAACCCCCATGTATTTTTCTATTAGAGATGGCTTTTAGTTCTGCAAATTCTCTTTAAAGTTCGTTGATAAAAGCTATGGCCCGGGCTTCCCTGGTGGCGCAGTGGTTGGGAGTCTGCCTGCTAGTGCAGGGGACGCGGGTTCGAGCCCTGGTCTGGGAGGATCCCGCATGCCGCGGAGCGACTAGGCCCGTGAGCCACAACTGCTGAGCCTGTGCGTCTGGAGCCTGTGCTCCGCGATAAGAGGGGCCGCGGTGGTGAGGGGCCCGCACACCGCGATGAAGAGTGGCCCCCGCTTGCCACAACTGGGGAGAGCCCTAGCACAGAAACGAAGACCCAACATAGCAATCAATCAATCAATAAATAAATCTTAAAAAAAAAAAAAAAGCTATGGCCCGTTCAGTTATCTTAGCATCAAGCATTATAACCAGATCAGTGACTTATTTTATCTGCAACACTGAGGCGGGGGTGGAAATGGGGAGGGGTGGTGGCAGGGGTCATCTTTATTTGGAAGGAGAGGCAGAGGCTCTGGAGAGCAGGCTCTGGTTTGCCGAAGAGCTCTGACAAAGTTCTAGGTGCCAAGATGCAAGGACAAGGGGGAAGCAAAAAGGCTTGGGAATGAAGGTAGGAAGGTGACAAAAAGAAAAATTGTTCAACAATCATGCCTTGCTAATTTTGCCTAGTGAACTCACAATATGTCCAGGTTAGTATGAAGGCGACAAAACTCCCTATCAACTCATCCCAGTTTT
Organism: Balaenoptera acutorostrata; assembly: GCF_949987535.1. Lineage (NCBI taxonomy): Eukaryota > Metazoa > Chordata > Mammalia > Artiodactyla > Balaenopteridae > Balaenoptera > Balaenoptera acutorostrata. The sequence goes on along the minus strand of NC_080068.1, from coordinate 52,349,655 downwards.
CCCCGTCAAGTTTGGTCCCCACCTGGAAAAAGAGAGAAAGAGGTTAATTAAAAAGAGCTGTAAAAGTAAAACTCTATATATTATGACGCACACACAACACACACATGAGTGCTTAAGCACATCTCTCTCCCCATCCTTAATTACCAGTATATTAAAAACATTAGGATACATATCCCCAAATACTAATCTTTTGTAATTATCATGCAATACATTAAGAAATGCACAGAAGAAATTGATGGTTCAGAACAAATGGGGATAATACTTATAAAATTGTTGTTAAAATTGAATGAAATATGCAACAGATTGCCTGATGTGTGTGTGTAATTTATATAGCTAGTTATGCTAATCTTTGTTCCAATTTTAAAATTGGTCTTTAAAAGTGTAATTTAATTTTTAGTAAGTTTCAAAAGATTATGTATGAATATTGCATTTGAATCCATCTTGAAATGCTTTAGGAGTACATTTCTTTTTTCTTGATTTGCTTTTAATTTTAATACAATGCACAATGAAGAATGAATTTTCATTTTTTTCTTTTTTTTTTTTATTGGGGTATAGTTGTTTTGCAATGTTGTATTAGTTTCTACTGTACAGTGAAGTAGAGTTCCCTGTGCTATACAGCAGGATCTTATTAGTTATCTATTACAAGTACACTCTTGATGAATGTGGCCATGTCTTAATAACACATTTATCTTGGGAAACACGCACTGAACAGCTTTCTCTAAAGTGTAGGGAGAATATCAAACATGTGTCCTCCATCAGGTGTTACAAATGCTGTCTAAGGTCTTGGTCTTGATGGCTACTTGCAAGCCCTTGCCATAAGGCAAGTAAAAATAGAATTTTAACAATTCACATAAAACATTTAGTTGGAAATCCTGGGCATACAGTGAGTCACATTTGAATATGAATTGTAATTTATCTACACTACAATTAGACTGTCTAAATTACCTTCTTACTTACAAAGACAGATGCAGGAAAGACTTCTGTAGATTACTCAGTTCAACAATTTTATCTTATTTCTGCTTCTTTTCCTGAGATAAAAATCAAATATGTAGTAGAGTGTGCACATCAAGGCAGGTCTCACTCAGTTACTTTGAAAAGTCTATGAGCTCACTCAAAAAATATAATTTTCTGTATTTTTGGCTAAAGTGTATACTCAGACCACCTTACTAAATTCCAGGCTGCACTCTTCCAAGCGATGCTGGGCTGTCCATACTGCTGACCCCCTCTTGCTCTGCAAAAACAAACCAACCAACATGGAAGATGGTGTGTCAGTTAGAGCTGGGTTTTGAAGCTCAATTCAGAATCAGTTGAAAAATATCAGCAGGGATGTGTTTCGATCTTTCCATTGAAGATTAAATTAATTCTTTCCTTTATCCCATGGTATCATGAGTGAAAGCAGTGATGGTAATAAAAGGTACTATTATGACCTTACTGTGTTCCAAGCAAAATATTTACACACACATTCAATTCTCACAAAAACCTCCATGAAGAAAGTTTGATAATCTTGAAGTGACTTACCCAAGCTACTCCACTATAAAGTTAAACTGTAATACCAAGCTTCTGACTCTTATGCTAAGACTCGTAACCACTATACTACAATATGGTAGTTCTTAAATGCTCAGTCCCACGGTATTAATTCTTTTACCATTTATTCAAGTACTATCTACCAGTTGCAATCAATTGACAAGCATTTCTTCTAGAATTACATTACCTAGCCTGGAAAGCATTTTTCACTGTCTGGAAGGAAGGTTTTGAGACTTCAAAGATTTGGAAATAAGAGGAAGAAGTAATGAATTAGTCATGATCTTATAAAACGTTTAATCTGAGGCTTTCCTGACAGGATCTTACATGATTTATAATTTATAGTTTTTCTCTCTGTTTCAGGTAGAAGAAAATAAAGAGGAAATGGTTCTGAAACTGCTTTATAAGTGTTCAGATAAAAACCAAAAAATAAATAATTGCTAACTAACCAATTTATAAAAGAGGAAAGAGGTAAAGATTAGAGATTTTTCTCAACCAAGCATACTAGGCCATATACTACTTGAAGTGTTCAATGTCAAGGATGATATATTAACCACTTTTATTGAGACTAACCTTGAAAAAAATCATCTAGACACATTTAACAACCTTCTCGCCCATTTCAAACATAAAAGGCTTGCTTTTCTATCTTCTTCCAGGCAATGGACAATTGATTATTAGGTGGACCACCTACACTTTGGATTATTATTACCATGGATTTTTGCTGCAATATCTTCTTGCTGTTTGATTCATTTTCCATGAACACAGAGCCATGAAGAATATGGATTTGGGGCCACCTTGTGACAGAGTTAGAAAAATCCTGGAGACCAAGCCCTGGGATCGGAATTTTGGTTTCAATTACTAAATTGTTACCTTTCAACAAATATATTTTGCAAAAGGGTTTCATATGGTAATGCCTGATTTTTGCTAATGAAAGGATGTTACCAGTGTTACGCTATAGTCAGTTACACATATTAACTCGTTTCTATGTGCCAGCCACTGCCATAAGCCATCTACATATATTATATCATTTTATGCTCACAACAATCCTATGAAGTAAGTGCCATCATATGTCCATTTTACAGCTGATGCAACTGAGGTTTAGAGAGAATAAATAATTTGTGCAAGTTCTTGCAGAGAGCAAGAGAGATCTTAAGAAGCCTCAAAATACTCTGGCTGAAGATGTGGGGAAAAAAAGTTGTTCTATATGAAAGTGCAAAAATGACATAAAAATATTAAGAAGTAAATCAACATATTACCCTTTAGTAACATTTTAAAGCTTCAAATTGCATTTAATTAGCATATTTTGGATTACAGTCTCTGTATTTATAAATGCACAAAATAACAGAAAAATGCAAAAATCCTGGAAGAAAACCAAAGAACTGACAATATTATGAATAAACTCAACAGAATAGAAATTAAAAAGCATAAATAATTACATGCCCTATACTTATACACCTATGATCCTATTTCTGACCTTTCTGTCATCCTAAAAGATGATTTGTGTGTCTATGTGTGTGTGTGTGTGTGTGTGTAACAAAGGAGCACATATTTTCTAGTTAAAATTAGTACTAAATACTCTTGAATTCTATTTTCAGTGTACTGGAATTGTCATTGAATCACGTGTCCTATATTTTTTCTTCAGGAATTGCAGACAACATCTTCAAAAGTAGAATTATTAATTTCCCCCTATGTTGTCTGAATTTCCTATCTCCAGTGATGGCAGTAGACATGGAGTTCCACTGCCCAGATCCCCCTTCATAGAAGAACTTGCTGTTTCTGCTGCAGGGAGCTGCTTTGACCAAGGTCGTGGCCTTCCTGCAGCAGCCTGCATCCAGTAGCTCAGTGAGAGTGCAAAGGTGGGTCATTTCAGTTCTAGGTGGGATGACAATATTTGCTCTGGGGCTTACCCTGCTGGGTTGTCTAAGTCTATGTAAGGTTTGCAAAGCAATTCGACTGTTCTCCTCTGCCCAATTCCACTTCCTCACACTTCTTTTCTTAGGTTTTGATCCTTAATAAATGTCTTGAACTCCAAAATCATCTCAGAATTTGCTTCCTAGTTTTTTTTATTGTGATAAAAAGCACATGACATCAAATTTACTACCTTAACCATGTTTAAGTGTACCGTACAGTAGTGTTAACTGTATGCACTTTGCTGTTCAATAGATCTCCAAAACTTTTTCATCAGAATCTGCTTCCTGAAAAGTCAGTCTGTGATCATACTTTCTCTAATGATCTAAATCTTTTTCAGATGTTTTGAAGTGCAGCTCTTCTTTCTTGGTAATACCCTGAACAGGTTTGCAATATGAAATTGTGAGATTGAAAGATGGCAGAAACCACATAATGCAGAGTATTTGTAATGATTACACCCTCTTTTTTTAAAAAACGGGGTCTGGGAATGTTTTTCATGCACCTTGAAGATTTAGGTTTTTCTTTTTTCTAGCCCACATGAGAAGTAGATAGGAATTGGAAGGCTTTCTCCTGAGAAGTGGTAAGCAGACAGCTAAAGGTATTTTTTATTGAGAGGCCAAAAGCAATGTGGCAGGTATCTAACAAAGTTTTTACATAAAGTTTTCAGTCCTGAGAATCACATTTGGAGTTTAGAATTAATTGTGTTCACTCAAAATTAGAGTTTTAGAGTTAATTGTGTTTACTCAAAATTGATGTCACATCAAAACTCCATGCTTCGGTATCTCTATCTATAAAATGGGAAGGTTAGGCTATTAACAGTGGTTTTCAATCCTATTGTGATAATTTAAAGATGGCTGAGAATTTTTTGCTACTCCTTCCATTGAAAGGTAGAATCTAATTACCCTCGTCTGAAATTGAGTTGATGTTAGTGACTTGCTTAACAAATAGGATGTGGTACAAGTGATATGACATGACTTTTGAGCTAGAACAGATAAAGGCTTGCAGCTTCACCTTAATCCCTAGGACTACTCTTCTTGGGAGTCTCTGAGCAGACCAGTGTTTTCCCGGGGACTTGAGAGGTAGGGTTGGAGGGAGAGATTACAAGTGGCAGGAGGGTGATGAAACTTTTGAGGATAATGGATATATTAATTACCAAGATGAATGGTTTCTGGTAATGCAACAATCTGGTGATGGTTTCATAGACATACATGTATATCAAAGATCATCAAATTATACGTTTTAAATATGTGCAGTTTTTGTAGGAAAAGTATGCCTCATCAAAGCTGGGGAAAGAGAGAGAGAGAGATTGATTAGCTCAGAGAATTTCCTCAGGTGCCAGAAAGTCTGGCCCAGAGGACCCATAGCTGGAAAAACACTCACCTGAATTTCACAACAGAATGAGGCTGACAAAGACAATATGACTCTTCCTTATTGGACAGGGACACCACAGATTGCATCATTGACCCCTGGACTCCTAAAAAGTGATTGCTTTCATGGAAGTGTTTGTTTCTGGTGCTTCATCTGAAAAGGAAGGCATCAGCTGCCTCTGCTACCACCCAATGCCAGAGTTAAGCTAGCTTTTCCAGGTGAGTTTCAACACAGACCATCTTCTCTTTAGGTACTGAATCCTACTGGGACTTCTCAGATAAGCCCAGAAGCATCTATTAAAATTCATAAAAATCTTTTTGAAAGGGAAAAAGTGGTTTCTTTCTTATTTTTAACAGCTTTTGGTACCTGATATTATCATCTCACAATCTAACTATGAAACCCTGGCTTCACAACAAGCTGAGCAGTTCATAACAGGGTATGGAAACTAAATATTTGTCAGCCAGCCTTAGTTGACCAATAAAAGTATGGAAACCCACAGTCAGCCACATTTTTCCCAGGATTCTTTTGCACTATGACAACTTGAAAGGTATTCTTATGATGAGATACCATAATAATTATATTGGTCAACTATTCATTAATAGATGTTCTTAGACCATTGGTCTCTACCAAAAATAATTCTCCGAGATTGTTTAATAGCCTTCAGTTACTCAATGTTACCGTTTCTTGCTTCCCTTATATATATATATCCAGTATTCTTTCCATCTAGAGAATATACCTCAACCCTAGCACAAATCTTCCCCTCCAGTTTATCCTTCTATCTCCCAATTACTTGAGCTTCTCTTAAATAAAAGCTATTTAGATCCAACTCATGGGGTTTTCTATAATGATGCCCAGGAGAGAAAAGGAGTATGCTTTATTTTTTCCCCCCATCTCTATATTCTATGAGGTAATTAATTTTCATTGGCATGCTGTGGCACTAATATACCTGGACTTTAAAGAGAATAAAAATAGTCTTGTCAATGCCCCTTCTTCCTACTATAAATTTTAGATCTATATGACCAGAGTAACCAGGTCGATCTCTTTCTTTAATCCTACAACTTATTCAAGGAATTTTATCTTCTCCAAAATATACCTTGTTTTGGAGACCTCAAAACTTCTACCATGGGCATTATCACACTCCCAATTGCAAGTTCTAGCTTCTAGCTTCAGAATAATACAATCTTTTTAAAAGTGCTTTGAAAGTAGGTATTCATAGGCGCTGACTTACAGATTAGTTCCGATGATCCTCCTTCTTACCGCCTTGGACAGTTCCCCTGAAACCCAGTACACCTCACTCTCCATCAGCTATATACTGTCTATATATACAGATGCTCTGTTGCAGATAGAAAGTAATTTAGAAAGCTACTTCATCATCTCCAAAGTGGTTATATAAAGTTACATTCCCCTTTGGGCAATGTATTAGTTCCCATTTCTCCATATACTAATGCTCAGAGTTATTCGATATATTATTTTTTATTACTTCATTGTGGTTTAATTTGCATTTCTCTGATGGGCAATGAGCATTAACATCTTCTCACATGCATATTGGCTTACATTAAGTTTTATTTCCCTGTGAATTGCCAATATTTGTTCTCCCACATTTTGTAGTAGATTGTCTTTTTCTTCTTGCTTTGTTATCATTAATTAACTGAATAAGCTGAAAACTCATTGTGGAAAAATGAAATTTTCATCGTGTTTTAAATTAACCTGTTGGAGACACATTTCAGATGTACCCAAAGTATATCTGACTGTACTGTCTTAACAGGAATACTTTTCAATCTGTTTTACCTTTATTCACAGTTTCCAGTCTTTCTCCTAACTCTTGCATCAAACTACTCCCATCAACTCTAATATGCCTTGATATATATGTAGTTCTATAGATCTGTACATCTGTAGATATATAAGAATACTTAAGTTTTCATCCAGCTTTGAACCCTCTTGCTATATAACCATTAGCATATTGCTTAACTTCTCTGTGCCTCGGTCCCTTCATCTGTTAAATTTAGAAATGATACTACCTACTTTGGGTTGTTATAAGGATTACAAATATGCAGATAAGATATAGAATAATGATAATTAGACAAAAGTATATAACACACAAAAAGCGTTCCAACTTCTACTCATTCCCTTGCTTAAGTTTTCCTTATGTTTTTTTAACAGTTTACTGATGGATTCAAAGATAGTTTAAGATAATATTTAATATAGCTTTGAAAGTTATCTTCAGGAGTCAATCTAGCTACTTGTTCCATTTGATAGAAACAGAAGTCTATAGAGTTATGTTTCAAGCCCATAATTCTATGCCTTATTTCCTTATAAGACTGACTATATCCACTCTTATAACCCTTGAAAAAGTTCATTTCTCATTAGGATATGTAAAGCAATTAGGAAGAAAGGCATTTTGGTTTCTGAAAATGGTTACTAATACAGATATTCGTCCTATTGTCTACTGTCAACTCGCTTGTCAGGCCATTCTCTTACGTGGGAGAAAGTGGATAATAATCAGACCCTCTCCTAAGGCTAATAATCTGCCCCGACTGGACAGCATGTATAGCTTTGGATAGACTGTAGATTCAAAATGAAGGGAAATTGAATCTAAGGAAGAAGAAGCCATCTGTTTGAAGCCCAATTGTTAGTGGAAGTAACCACATGGTCATATTTTTAAACCTCAGTTAACTATAGATGTAATCTCACAAAGCCATCTTGAAACAAACAACAACAGGAAGCAGCAAACGGGAAAACAAATTCTTCAAGTGCTATGGATCCAAGATAATCAGAACTTCTAACACAATCAATATCCTAGTTAGTCCAAACCTTACAATACCTACATTATGTCTTATGATCTGTACAACATAATTTATTCTGGGTGTCCTGAAGGTAGCGTGATAACAGAGCTAGAACTAAACATCCTGACTAGATCTAACCAGGTTATCTTTCATTTGAGCATCTGCCTGGCTTTACTATCCTGTTACTACTCAGATTAACTCTACAAGTTATGAAACCTCTTTGAGCCTCAATTTTCTCATTGATAAAATGGGGAGTCCATCTACTTCATGGCATTGTTGTGAACAGTTAATAAGATGTGAACTGTACAGCACAATTTAGATACACAATAAAAGCTAGTAAATTTACCCTCAGGATCATATCATCAGAGGATTTTGCTTCATATGTGTAAATTTCATTTCCTTAACTGACTGATAATCTCAGCATCAATTGTGTTTCCTCTCCCCTTCCACTGGGAGCCTAGGAGGGCTAGCCTTGCTAGGCATAGCCACTGGTTGATGGATAGTCTGAAGTCAGCCTTAGGAACAAGTATCTAAACTGTGAGGACTTTTTCTAATAACTCATTATGAGGACTTGAGAGAAAATTCCCAAACTAAGAGACTCAGGTATAGAAACCCTCTCTGGAATTAGTTCTGTATTTTGAAAATAAAGGTATAACAGTTTCTGTAGAAGATTTTAAACTTTCTAAGTCAAAATGTGATTCATAAAATAAAAAGCTTTCAAGAAAAGTTTACATTTACAAGGAGGGAAGGGAGGGATGAAGGAAAGGAGGAAAAGAAGGAAAGAAGGGAGAGAGGAAGAAAGGGAAGAAGGAAGTAGAGAGAATGGAGCAAACATATATATTTCCAAACTACCAAAATGGTGGGAGAAAAAGAATCTGTCTTTGGGAACATATGAATAAATATGTTTTTAAAAGTTTAAAAAATAAAACTTGACGTTGACAAATGACATTTATCTGAATAAAATAATGACAACCTATGGTAGAGAATAAATAATTTTGACCAATAAACAATGACACTGAACACAATGTCAAGTGAATCCTTGCTATTTTGTGTTTCAATATAATGAAACTATTATAGGGGTACTGCTCTAAAACAAGAGTCTCATGGTTCAAGCTATAACTGAGTAAAAATGAAAGCAGGATAAGCAGGGTACCAGCAGAGAAAAGATGAGACCAGCAGCATCAAAAGCTCTCTAATGGAACATCATTAAGAATCTAAAAGAAATATAAATGTTCTGATAGGCCATTATATTATCCTATTAATATTTTTTTTCTTTATAATTTTCTCTATTACCTTTGGTTGACCCTACAATCTAAGTACATATGTTATACTATATTTGAACTAAGTTACATTTGAAAATAATATTTTATATGACTATTTAAAAACTTAAAGAATTTTTACATGTCCTCACAATTCTCTTGTGTGATACCAAGTGGCATATTCTTATCCCACTTTAGAAATTCAGGAGAAACTAAACACAGTGGTTGGTTCCCAGCCCTGCAGAGCATTCAAAGCTACTGTCTCAGTCTGGTTATCCCTAAAAGCTGTCACTCAGGTATGGATTCAAGTGTCAATAGTTTATTTTGGAAGTGATCCCAGTAAACAAGAGCAGTGGGTGAGTGGGATAATAGCAAAGGAAAGAGAAGGCAACCAATGAAGTGTCAGTTACTGCTATGGGTTAATTGGAACTTCACTGGAAACCACGTACAGCATGTTTCAGAGTTATCCCACCTAGGGGTGAGGGAGCTGGGCTATTTGCACACCACTCTAGTGAGTCATTAGTTGAAGGCTGCTTCCAGGGGCATTAATTTCCCAGTATTTCCAGCCTTTGGTTCTGCTGTTATAGTGGACTCCAGTGGCCAGAGAAAGCCCTGAAAGACTAAATACAGTGAGTACTGAAGTAGTGAGGATAGGGTGATATGGGTGGGGATCGAACAGAATTGGCTAGAGTTCTGATTTTATTTACTTGAATTTCATGAGCATATTCACTGAGAAATTTTTGGAAACCATGGAAGAATTATCCCTTAATTTTTTTTATCATTTTTTTCTCATTCCTCAAAGCTATCAATAACAAACGATGAATTAAGAGTAAAGGAACTTGGACTTGCCTGGTGGCGCAGTGGTTTAGAATCCTCCTGCCAATGGAGGGGACACGAGTTCGAGCCCTGGTCTGGGAAGATCCCACATGCCTCGGAGCAACTAAACCTGTGCGCCACAACTACTGAGTCCGCGTGCCACAACTACTGAAGCCCACGCGCCTACAGCCCGTGCTCCTCAACAAGAGAAGCTACCGCAATGAGAAGCCTGTGCACTGCAACAAAGAGTAGCTCCCGCTCGCCGTAACTAGAGAAAGTCCACGCGCGGCAACAAAGACCCAACACAGCCAAAAATATATAAATACATTAATTAATTTAAAAAAAGAGTAAAGGAATTTTTTGTTGTGCTTTTTTCTTTATTTTGAGAAATTAATAGTTTTAGGTTTACTGATTTGCTCTACATTTTCAGTTATTAAAAAAGCAAAATTGCTATTGCTGCTATTTTTTTTCTATTATTGAAGAGGCAAATACATGAAAGAAAACTTTTAAGCAGCAGCAAAAAAGGAGGGGGAGTGGAGTTAGTAAGATTCCATCAGGTAATTGAGGAGCTGAGTTTTCTGAATTTTCCTATTAGTTGCATGATAAAGAATTTTAATTGGGGGGCTTCCCTGGTGGCGCAGTGGTTGAGAATCCGCCTGCCAATGCAGGGGACACGGGTTCGAGCCCTGGTCTGGGAAGATCCCACATGCCGCTGAGCAACTAGGCCCGTGAGCCACAACTACTGAGCCTGCGCGTCTGGAGCCTGTGCTCTGCAACAAGAGAGGCCGCAATAATGAAAGGTCCGCGCACCGCGATGAAGAGTGGCCCCCACTTGCCGCAACGAGAGAAAGCCCTCGCACAGAAACGAAGACCCAACACAGCCATAAATAAATAAATAAATAAACAAACAAACAAACAAATAAATAAATAGTATAACTTTAAAAAAAACAAAACAAAACATCTAACTCTTGTAAAAAGTGTTTCAGCCTGTCCCCTTTAAAAAAAAAAAAAAAAAAAGAATTTTAATTGAGAAAAATCAGCTCACCTCCTCAAAACTATCTGTACAACTGTCTGCACCCACTTTTGCTGAAGGTCTAGGCAGAGATACAGGTCTTTGTGAATGAGCTTAAAAAAAAAGATTTGGAGGATGAATTATTTACCTGTTTTAGATATTCCTTTGCTATTGAAATCATGGTCCTTTGAGTTCAGCGGTGAACTGAAGTGGTGCCAACAGGATTTCTTCACAACTTTCTGGAAGCCACAGCAGCACTTCACTTACATTGCCAAAGGCCATTGGACCCAGCAGTCACAGGGAAAGGAATTCCCAGATTACCTGGAGTCAGATTGCTAGGGTTAGCCAGCATGCACCTAGAGTTGCTTTGATCACACTAATTCCCAATTCAAACTTAATAATTATTTCAGAAATTTTGTCCTGCTTCTCCAATTACTTTAACTCTACGGGATGGAGGTTAACCCGCTCCCCAGGCTGTGTTTTGGAATCTGCTTATATCAAATAAATGAAACTACTGCTCTAAGATTCAGAAGTAAGGCAACACTGGAGCCAAAACTAAACAGACATCAGTACCACATTAAGTTTCATCAAGACAGAGATATTTCTCATTTTTGTTTACCACTGAACACCCAGCACCTAGATATTCTACATTTGCAGATGCAAAATAACTCAGCGCTTTTAAAAGCATTTACATGATTTCTCAACTTTTGTAGTGTGATTTATTCTGAATCATTCTTCATTCTTTGATACATTTTGCATAGAAAGGAGTGGAATGGGTCATCACTCACTGGCACTGAAACACTGCACTCATACTTGACACAACGGAAGCAGTGAAAACAATAAGGGAACAGGTACTGGTTTCATTAAAAGTCATAACTCTGTTACATACTCTTTAAACTCTAATATAATGATATGGAGGTCCACAAAAAAAGTCTTAATTTTAAGAAACAGATTGCTACAAATAAAAGATTACTTTTTGGCCAGGCCTTGACATCCATTTCCTTTTTTAAAAAATGATTTTCACTGACTACTTTGAATAACTTTCTATATGAAGATTAATATTTGTAGTTTTCAAAATTAATGTTGAACCTCCATATGACAATTTTTCTTCTACTTGATTTTGCAGAATCCTCTGTGACACCATATTGGTATTTACAGGAGGTCAACTATGATCTCATCAACAAAGAAATCACCTTTAGAAAGAATTAATAGAAACATATACTATTTCACAGACATGTGTTATGTTTAAGAAAAATTCTTTAATGCTAATAAAAGAAAAAATTCAAGTGCAGAAACCACATGTTAAAAACAAGATATTATTTGTTATAGAACAGGATCTCAGAAGGGTCTAGGATCCATCATGGTCTCTTCAAAACAGATAGGAAATGATAGTTGACTTAACCTTTGTTAACAGAATGCTAAGTAAAACTATATGGGTTACCTGGTTTGATGTTAATGGACAATATTTATCAACTGTGGCTCCCAGTGGAATATAATATAAATTATAAATGGATTTAGGTATATATAGTGATACATAGGTCTATAAAATTCAACTAATATTCAGACATATAAATATATTTTTAGCAACCAAATGCTTATATCAATTCAAATATTACACCTTCCTTAGAAGAATAGAGATAGAGCTTAAATATTTCAAAATCTAATTCAATCAGAGCTGACTTATACATTAAGCATAGCAGACACAGTGCCTAGGGCCCACAATAATTTTAGGGGCCTTTGAAAATATTTTGATTTCTTTTAAAATCAAAAAAGAAACAAAGATTTAGAGTCAAAAAAAGTGTTATTTTTTTCCTCACAACAGAAAAAGGTGAAATTTTTTGGACCCGCAAAAATCTACTAAATTTTCCCTGAAGCAGAAACAAAGGTGAAGTATTTAAAGTTATATCAAAAACAATTTTTCATATTGATATCATTATGATGGGAGAACCCCACAAAGGTAAAATTGTCTAGGGTTCATGGAAGTCATTTTGTAGCCCTGTCAACGTTAAATGAATTTTTTTTGTTTGTTTGAATAAAAATAAATGTTTGTTCTTAAAGCAATTTTGATCAGATTGAAAGCCCCTTGCTTTCTGAGGAGCATAGTTATACAAAAGAAAGCTCTAGTGGTCAAAGGATGTGTCTACCTTCGCACGGTGCACAGAAAGCATGGAACTGCCAAGGAAGCAATAGAGCTATGGTCAGCTTCGAAGTCATGTTTACCCTGGATCCTTTCCTTCCAGTGTCCTGCAGCCCCAGACGCTGGTGTGCTTGGCTGTCTCTGAGCAATTGTGTTGGCTGGTGTGCTCCTGAGGCTTTTTATATTATTGCAACACTAAAGGTGTGTGGGACCTCATCTTTGCACTATGTCACTGGAAATGACACAAAATCCAGTATGTCCCCCTGCACTTTGAAACTAACCCAAACAAACACTCCTAGGCCTCAAAAAATTTTCAGCATGCTTAAAGTTTAACTGATTTGGTATAAAACCATTTTGTTTAATGTACGTGTCTTAATCTGTTAGGGCTGCTGTAACAAAAATACCATAGGCTGGGTGGCTTCAACAAGAAACCTATATTTCTCAGAGTTCTGGAGGCTGGGGAGTCCGAGACCAAGGTGCCAGCAGGTTGGGTGTCTGGTGAGAACCCACTTCCTGGTTATTGGCAGCCTTCTCACTGTGTCCTCATATGGCAGAACGGGTGAGAGAAGTCTCTAGGGTCTCTTTTATAAGGGCTCTCCAGGCATACCTCATTTTATTGTGTTTTGCTTTATTGCGTTTGCAGACATTGCGTTTTTTTACAAATCAAAGGTCTGGGGCAACCCTGTATCAAGCAAGTCTTCTGATGCCATTTTTCCAACAGCATTTGCTCACTTTGTGTCTCTGTACCGTATTTTGGTAATTCTGGTAATATTTCCAACTTTTTCATTATTATTCGATTTGTTATGGTGATCTGTGATCAGTGATCTTTGATGTAATTACTGTAGTTGTTTTGGGGCACCACAAACCATGTACGTATAAAATGGTGAGCTTAATCAATAAATGGGTGTGTTCTGACTGCTCCACCGACCAGCTATTCCCCCATCTCTCTCCCTCTCCTGGGCCTCCCTAGTCCCTGAGACACAACTTTGAAATTAGGTCAATTAATAATCCTGCAATGACCTCTAAGCCTTCAAGTGAAGAGACTCACATCTCTTACTTTAAATCATAAACTAGGCATGGTTAAGCTTAGTGAAGAAGGCATGTTGAAAGCCAAGGTAGCTTGAAAGCTGGGCCTCTTGTGCCAAACAGCCCAATTGTGAACGTAAACAAAAAGTTCTTGAAGGAAATTAAAAGTGTTCCTCCAGTGAACACACAAATGATAAGAAAGCAAAACAGCTTTATTGGGTTTTGTTGTTGTTTTTTATAAATTTATTTATTTTTATTTTATTTTTGGTTGCGTTGGGTCTTCCTTGATGCATGCAGGCTTTCTCTGGTTGCGGTGAGTGGGGGCTACTCTTCGCTGTGGTGCACGGGCTTCTTATTGCGGTGGCTTCTCTTGTTCCGGAGCACAGGCTCTAGGTGCGCGGGCTTCTGTAGTTGTGGCTCTCGGGCTCTAGAGCACAGACTCAGTAGTTGTGGCGCACGGGCTTAGTTGCTCCACGGCATATGGGATCTTCCCAGACCAGGGCTTGAACCCCTGTTCCCTGCATTGGCAGGCGGATTCTTAACCACTGCGCCACCAGGGAAGCCCAGCTTTATTGTTGATATGCAGAAAGTTTTAGTGGTCTGGATAGATGATCAAACCAACTACAACATTCCCTTAAGCCAAAGCCTATCCAGAGCAAGGCTCTAACTCTCCTCACTTCTGTGAAAGCTGAGAGAGGTGAAGAAGCTGCAGAGGAAAGGTCTGAAGCTAGCAGAGGCTTGTTCATGAAGTTTAATGAAAGAAGCCGTCTCCATAAGATAAAATTGCAAAGTAAAGCAGCAACTGCTGATGTAGAAGCTGCAGCAACTTATCCAGAAGATCCATCTAAGATAATTAATGAAGGTGGTTACACTAAACAACAGATTTTTCAAAGTAGATGAGACAGCCTTCTATTGGAAGAAGATGCCATCTAAGACCTTTACAGCTAGAGAGAAGTCAATGCCTGGCTTCAGAGTTTCAAAGGACAGACTGACTCTTTTGACTCTCACGGCTAATCAGCTGGTGACTCTAAGTTGAAGCCAATGCTCATGTACCATCCTGAAAATCCTAGGGCCCTTAAGAATTATGCTAAATCTACTCTGCCTGTGCTCTATAAATGGAACAAGAAAGCCTGGATGACAACTCATCCGTTTCCCAACATGGTTTACTGAATATTTTAAGCCCACCGTTGAGACCCACTGCTCAGGAAAAAAGATTCTTTTCAAAATATTAATGCTCATCGACAATGTACCCAGTCACCTGAGGGCTCTGATGGACATGTACGATTATGATTAATGTTGTTTTTCATGCCTGCTTACACAATATACATTCTGCAGCCCATGGATCAAGGAGTTATTTCAACTTTCAAGTCTTATTCTATAAGAAATATATTTCATAAGGCTACAGCTGTCATAGACAGTGATTCCTCTGGTTGATTTGGGCAAAGTCAATTGAAAACCTTCTGGAAAAAATTCACCATTCTAGATGCCATTAAGAATTTTCACGATTCATGGGAAGAGATCAAACTATCAACATTAACAGGAGTTTAGAAGAAGTTGATTCCAACCTTCATGGATGACTTCGAGGAGCTCAAGACTTCAGTGGAGATGTGGTGGAAATAGCAAGAGAACTAGAATAAGAAGCAAAGCCTGAAGATGTGACTAAATCGCTGCAACTGCATGATAAAATTTTAATGAATGAGGAGTTGCTTCTTATGAATGAACAAAGAAAATGGCTTCTTGAGATGGAATCTACTCCTGGTGAAGATTCACTGAAAATTGTTGAAATGACAACTAAGGATTTAGAATATTATGTAAACTCAGTTGATAAAGCAGCGGCAGGGTTTGAAAAGACTGACTTCTATTTTGAAAAGAAGTTCTACTGTGGGTAAAATGCTGTCAACTAGCATTGTATGCTACAGAGAAATTGTTTGTTAAAGGAAGAGTCAATTCATGATGCAGACTTCATTGTTATTTTATGAAGTTGTCACCGTCACCCCAACCTTCAGCAACCACCACCCTCATCAGTCAGCAGCCGTCAGCATCGAGGCAAGACCCTCCACCAGCAAAAAGATTAGGACTCACTGAGGGCTCAGATTAGCATTTTAAGCATTTTTTAGCAATAAAGTGTTTTTAATATAAGGTATGTACATTGTTTTTTTAGACATAATGCTGTTGCACACTTAATAGACTACAGTACAGTGTGAACATACTTTTTATATGCACTAGGAAACCAAAAATAGTGTGTGACTTGCTTTGTTGAGATATTCACTTTATTGGGGGTTTCTAGAACAGAACTCACATATCTCCAAGGTATGCCTGTAATCCCATTCATGAAGGCTCCACCCTCATGACCCAATCACCTCCCAAAGGCCCCACTTCCAAATACCATTACATTGGGGATTAGATTTCAGCATATGAATTTGGGGGGGGGAACACAAGCATTCAGTCCATCACAGTACGTATCTCTCAATCTGATTATTTGTATTTATAACCCTAATTTTTATAATATTTTTATTTTGAAATAACTTTTTTTAATGGAACAGAGTATGAAAAATTTATTTATATGGTTTATTTAGGCACAAATTTTAGGAAATTACCACTTGTTTTGTTGTTTTTTTAATTTCTTTTTCCATTCTTGAAAACTTTTTCACAGTCTTGAAAATTTCATTCAAGTTTCTTTTTAGAAATATGTTCACACATTAATCAAATGCTGCAGCTCGTGGAACCCACGCAGGATTTTTTTTTTAATTAATTCATTTATTTTTTAATTGAAGTATAGTTGATTTACAATGTTGTGTTAGTTTCAGGTGTACAGCAAAGTGATTCGGTTTTACATATCTATATGAGTGTGTGTGTGTGTATTCTTTTTCAGATTCTTTTCCCATATAGGTTATTACAAAATACTGAATATAGTTCCCTGTGCTACACAGTAGGTCCTTGTTGGTTATCTATTTTATATATGAAATAACTTTAAACTTACAGAAAAGTTGTAAGAAGAGTATAAAGAATTCTAGAATACACTTCACTCAGATTTCCCAGTATTTCCTAAGAACAAGAAAATTCTCCTCTAACCCGTTACAATGATCAAAACTAGGAAATTAAGGGTGATACAATACTATTATTTAATCTGAAAACTTTATCCAATTTATGACAATTGTCCCAATGATATTCTTTACATAGATGAATAGTTGGATAGATAGATGGATACATGGATGGATAGATAGATGAATGATGAATGGATTGGTGGATAGAGACAGAGAAAGATACAACTATTCTAGGATCCAAATCTAGGATTACCTATTGCATTTAGTTGTCACATGTCTTTAGTTTTCTTTATTCTGAAACAAAATTTCCTCAACTTGGATTTGGCTCATATTTCTTCATGATTAGATTCATTTGGGGCAGCAATATCCAAGGTAATGTTTTGTACTTCTCGCTGCCTCATATAAGGATATATATCCTTATTTCCATATGCACAAATAATAGTTAAAATAATTTTGCACCCCCTCAAAGTAGACATTAAAGTATCAGTTTGGGGCTTCCCTGGTGGCGCAGTGGTTAAGAATCTGCCTGCCAATGCAGGGGACACGGGTTCGAGCCCTGGTCTGGGAAGATCCCACATGCCGCGGAGCGACTAAGCCCGTGAGCCACAACTACTGAGCCTGCGCATCTGGAGCCTGTGCCCCGCAACGGGAGGGGCCGCGATAGTGAGAGGCCCGCACACCACGATGAAGAGTGGCCCCCGCTTGCCACAACTAGAGAAAGCCCTCACACAGAAACGAAGACCCAACACAGCCAAAAATAAATATAAATAAATAAATAAATTTATAAAGTATCAGTTTGTGCCTTAGAAAAAAGACTTGCTTAGTGAAACTCCCTTGCTCTGTTCCCACTATTCTTCCTCTTGTTTTGTAAGAATAGTTTCAGTTTCTGGGTATAATGAGCACTGTCCAAGAGTCTTGCAGTAGTTACAATTAGTGAATATCTTGATCTAGCACCTTTCCTCTTTTCAGGAGCTTAATGCAACAGTAAGGCATATGTGTGTGTCTTGGGGGAGGGAGGGGAGAAATCTACATTAAAGTGCTCGCTATTGAAGGGGAGCAAATGTTAGAAGTATTTGGATCTTCTTGTTTTTAACTTTTGTATTTTTTCTGAACTTAATCCTTTATTAATTTAACAATGTCACTTAACAAAATCTGTGTTATTAATTATTTAGCAAAATCTCTTCAGCATGTATGTGCCAGGCTTTGTGGTGGGTGCTGTGACTACAACAGTGAATAAGATATAATTTCTTTACAGATGTTAAAATCTAGTGAGAGTACAGACAGGCAAGTAAAATGCAATGGGTGGAGTGTCATAATATAGATAAGTGCAGAAGCCATGGGAGCACATGGATAGGACCTTTTAGTCATGTTGGGGGAATGTATTTATGAACTGAACTCTGCGTTTGAGCATAGAGTTCTTAAGGCAAAGGTGGTACGCAGAGAGAGACGTGGCACTCCTAGGGAGAAAAGAGCACCTACATCCACACGGTCTCTCCTTCAGAGACACTGAGCTTGCTCATAGAGACAGCTCTAATAAGGGAAGATATTGCACAGAATTTCAGGCCACTTGCTGACTCTTGGAAAAAAAATGACCCCCCCCCAAATTTGAATCTTAGAACACTCAGTGAAGCTGCTGATATTATTCCTAACTCTTATGGCAAATATATTGTATTGTCCCTATTTTTTAGTCATCATTGTGACTATTGTTATTAATATAGTTATGAGTATTATGGTTCATTTTCCAAGGGCTCAGAAAAGAAAAAGCAGCTGCCAGGGCAGATAACGTCTGGGTATTTACCACAATATTCTGTTCCAACACATTCAAATTCTCAATATATACGAACAACCAAGGCATCGAATGCTCTGAGTCAGGAAAGTAGAGCCTAGGGCTGGACAGGGACGGGGCAGAGTTGCATAGCCAGTCAGGGATCCGACTTCAGCAGGGCAGCCTCTATCCAAGAAACCAGAATCAAAGTCTGCTGCTTTACTACAAAACACTTTACACATTCCCCTCCAGTTACCTCAGCAGCCATAGCTAAACTAATGGACAGTCAGAAGAACACAACTTAAGTGTAATTTCCCACCCTGGCTCCAATCTCATGTTTACTCCCCAACCTACTATATATCCAACCTGGGTCCTATAGCCTATAACGCTTGCTTTGTAGAAACTTCTAGAATAGGTTAAGTTAAAGAGGCCTCTGTAGGAATCATAAGTCTCTCTCTGTTTATGAAACCATTTCCACTTCCCATACACCACTGAGCGTATCTCCTTAACATCTCTGAAATGTCTCCTTTCTGCCTTCCTCCTTTTTTTCACTTCTTTTCATCCTTCTTTTCTCCTTAACTTTTGTCATAGTTCTGCATTACAAATATGATTCATTCTGAGTATATAAAAGTATAAAAAAGAAAATAAAAGTTATCTGTCATCTCACTATCCAGAGATTATGGCTATTAAGGTTTTGATATATTTCATTTCAATCTTGTGTGTTGTATGTATGCCACAACTTTAGGTCTTGGTTATTTCACCTGCTATTGTGTTGTTAGCATTTCTTAATATCAATCAGTACTTCTATTTCACAACTGTCTGGGCAGTATTTCTACTTCTACTTGCATCTGTGAAGTATTCCAACATGTAACACTACCTAGTCTTTTAAAATTTTTAAATAATTTCTTAGTGAATTTCTTCTCCCTTCCTAGCTCCACTACACTGGACTGAGCCCCCCTTTCTCTCCCCCAGACCACCACAGAATATCTCCTAAATGGTCTAACCCCAAGCTTTCGCCCTCCACCGTTCACTCACTTCTGCCAAGTGAACTCTCTAGAATAGGAATCTGCCCATGTCTTTTCCCAGGCTTAATCATCAGTGTCTCCCCCCTTGCCATGGTCTTCAGGATAGTTTACATTCTTGCCCTGATAAAAGTTTTTCTCTGCTTGGCCCCTTCTGTTCTCTCTAACCTCCTCTCTAGATGTCTCTCTCCTCCCACCCTCAGCTTTAGTCTTTTACATTCTTGCACCTCTGAATTTTTGCTCATACTATTTTCTCTGTCTGGAGTTATCTTTCCCCTTTTTTACATGACAAAACCAATGCAACTTTTAAAATTGAACCCAGGTCGCAACACGGTGTGGGCCCTTCCTGAAAGTTCATTCTTTCAGCCTCCACCTCACCATACGAGTGAGGATCTCAAGGTTTGCCCTCTCCTGTCTGTGAGCCTTCCTATAGCCCACTGTACCTTTTCCTAAGTGACTTCTTGGTTTCTTTTCCCTTTAAACAGGAGTTGAATTTGAATCCCTAGCACATCACACAGAGTGAACATTCCAGAAAAATCTGCTAAAAAAAAGACATCTTTCAAAGTTATTCTGGCTCAGCAGCTGTGAGTCCCTGTGTCTGAGGCCAGCTTCCTTCTGTTGACTCTATTCCAACATCGGCCTGCCTGACGCATGAATCATGGATCCTGGATGAGATCATTTGTTGACATGGCTATGAAGAACAGTTATGGAATTTCCCAACGATTTCAGAATCTCCCTCTAAAGTCCCTTTCCCCCAACATTTCTATCATAGGTGCCTCCAGAGAAAAAGAGTAACAGGGCATTGTTACCCTGAGGATAAATCAACCACTGAAAAAATCTCCCACATTAACTTTGCTTTTAGGAATTACAGAAGAGGAAACCACGTGAAAGTTAGTTTATAAATTTGATAAATTAAAATTTAACGTGCAAATTTTA
Organism: Balaenoptera acutorostrata; assembly: GCF_949987535.1. Taxonomy (NCBI): domain Eukaryota; kingdom Metazoa; phylum Chordata; class Mammalia; order Artiodactyla; family Balaenopteridae; genus Balaenoptera; species Balaenoptera acutorostrata. The sequence continues at coordinate 52,329,058 of NC_080068.1, read as the reverse complement.
ATATAGCAGATGTGACAGTGGTTTGGGTGGACATCAGAAAAGCAGAAAGAAATCTTTGTGGCTAATTCAAAATAGTAAACCAAGGAAAGAAAAATCTCTTTGAGCCTATCCTAATGTAAGTTTTTCATGAAAGTATTTCAGTGACCCAGATCTGATTCACCGTTTTGACCATACAACAGAATCCTCTCATATTTGTCACTGTTACCAGTTACTAGGGTCAGATTTACTAACCTAAACATAAGGAAGAACATTTTTCCATGTTTTAAGCAATGATGCCACTCAGATAGATGAGAACTTCATCACAGCCATAGGTGGATGTATCACGAAGCTAATTAGTTTAAGCTCCAGGACCCTCACTAGTTTACTAACAAGAGTCATATATTTTTATAAAATTTACTGAAGCCACATATTTTAACCAAATTTGTTATACTGCTTATTTTTCTCACTCTCACTTTCCTTCTTTACACTTCTGCTTATACTGGATGATGTCGATCTAGCTGTGCTTTTGAGATCTGGCTGAGGAGAAGTTGAGTTGAAGATGTTTAAACGTAGATTTAATGATATATATTTTACTGGTTCACAGTCATGTTAGGAATGGTTCTGTTTTTAGTAGCCATCCTGGTGTGAGACTAGCTGCTAGGAATATCCCTCTACTTACTGTGCCAACTCACCCACCTTCCTGATATGAGGATTAGAATGGGTCTTAAGGTGCACAACAATAAAATGATGTAGGTATGGGAGAAACAAGATTGAAATACACAGAGCCAGAAGCTAGTCTGGGGAAAACTCTTCCAGTTATCAAAATGTAAAGTCAAGAGCAGAGGATTCAGTTCACATCAACCCTCAACAAAACAAACCCTCTCATTTCAGGAATATAGTTAGTAATTCAGGGAATACAATTACAATTGTTTCATACTGTTTTTTCCTATTTGACTGGAATCCTATGTTTGTGGAGTGTGCACCTGCAATAGCACAACAAATAAGTACATCTGTATATGAAATTTCATGCTTTATGCATCCAGCTATCTATAATAAAAACAAATTTTGATCAACCATCCTAACAGAAAGAATAAGCTATCTTTCTATGCATAGAAGATCATCTTAAAAAATCATTGTTATATGAAGAGATCAACAGTATGTAACCAAAACCAAAGAGTAAGAGTATTTTAGAGATATTGCAAACAGTTATTTAATAAGCACATACTATTTTTTTCTGTTTATGGTGTTTTTCAGCTTTATGAATTTGTAATTTGCTATAAATTTTTTCTTATTTAAAATTAATGTTCATTTTTTCATTGTAATTTGTATTCTTTCGTTTAGAGTGGCCCCAGAATTGTATGACCCTACAAAACCAGGGTATGCATAACTTAAGATTTTTTTAAAGTTTCATGTGTATACTGCTCTGTTGGTGTCTTCAGCAGAGGGGCCTTTGTCCCCTCACTTGGATTCACATGGCATTCAAGAGCAGTAGCTGTAAAAGGCGGTCCACCCTGGGTTTGAATCCACCACTACAATTTACTTACTCGCTGTGTGACTTTGCTGCTCTCTCTCTCTCAGTCTCCATTTCCTTACCTCTAATACAAGGGTGATCCAAGGAACTCAGAAGGGGGTGAGGGCCAATTAAGGTACATTTTTGTCAACCAGTGTCTAACGCAGAATATATACTCAATAAGTGATAGGTATCATTATCAAGGTGTCACAGAAATTCAATTATATTTCTTACATGAGTTATTTATTATTTTTGAAAGACTTAGATCTATTTAAAGTAATACTCTAAACTCAATCTCAAATCCACTAATGAAATTGCTACTGTAGTCTCTCTTAATGTTAGAAAATAAGTCAACTAACTGAACCAGATAAATATCAGACATTTCATACCAGATACATATTTAAAGAAAAAAATGGTCCAGAGAATCTAATGTATAATGTGGTGACTGTAGTTGAAAATACTGTTTTGTGTAACTGAAATTTGCTAGGAGTAGAACTTAAATGTTCTCACAAAAAAAAAAAAAAAAAAAAAAGGGGGAAAAGTGTGTAAGGTTATGGATGTGTTAATTAACTAGATGGGAGGAATCCTTTCACAATGTATACATATATCAAATCATCACCATGTATACTTTAAATATCTTACAATTTTATTTGCCAATTATACCTCAATAAAGCTGAAAAAACAAGCAAAAAAGTCATTATACTCATAATCCAATAAATTGTTTTAAAATTTTTTTAAAGAAAAGATATGGTCCTCATATATTTAAATATGCACAAAATGTCTTCCCTGGCCAAAAAACAATTTTATACAATTTTTTTTTAATTTATTTATTTTATTTATTTATTTATTTTTTATTTTTGGCTGTGCTGGGTCTTCGGTTCGTGCGAGGGCTTTCTCTAGTTGCGGCAAGTGGGGGCCACTCCTCATCGCGGTGCGGGGACCGCTCTTCATCGCGGTGCGCGGGCCTCTCACCATCGCGGCCCCTCCCGCTGCGGGGCACAGGCTCCAGACGCGCAGGCTCAGCAGCTGTGGCTCACGGGCCCAGCTGCTCCGTGGCATGTGGGATCTTCCCAGACCAGGGCTCGAACCCGTGTCTCCTGCATTAGCAGGCAGATTCTCAACCACTGCGCCACCAGGGAAGCCCCAAAAAACAATTTTAAAGCCATTATTTCTTTGTTTCAGGGAAACGGTATTTTAATCAAACATGGTGATAGTACCACTTACTGGGAAAAGGCAGCTGCCTGGTACAGTCATATTGCTCTAACCTAGAATCCCAGCTCTCCCACTTGCTGCCTGTGTGACTGAGGACAACCTCTCTGAGTTCCAGTCAACTCGTGGGTGAAGGGCTGATAATCCTTCCTGGTGAGGCTAATGCCAAGCAGGAGGGGCTCCTGGGCACAAAAACCTTTCTGTGCCCCCCATTTCTTGATTACAGGAATAGGCTTCATTCAGCCTCCAGGACCTTCCTTGAGTTCCAAGGGAAGGGATCAAACAGTTGCTAATTAGGGAAGGGAGGGTATGCCCAGACAAGGGAGGGCCAGTCAAGAGAAACAATAGTGCAGCCTTGGGGCAGGGTCCTGGTTCCCCCTCAAGGCATATACACAGCAATGTCTTTGAGCTGTTTTGCAGATGCTGAAACCCCCAGCAGGTGGGAGAAGTTAACGGTATGCTACCCACAAACACATAGACCCCAGACCTGCTGGAACCAGAAGGTTGTTGATGCTGCCTCCCACTTACCTCTCCACCAACCAACTGAAGAATTTTCACGAGCTGATCACACCCCCTTTGAACCATTATTATAAAACTCCTCACTACCCCCTCCAGGTTGGGTCACACAGTCTTGAGGGCATTATCCTGCTGTGACCCCCTTTGCCTGGCAAAGCAATAAGGCTATTCTTTTCTACTTCACCCAAAACTCTGTCTCCAAGATTTAATTCGGTGTTGGGGTAGAGAGGCCAATTCGGCTTCAAGGCTGGTGTGAGAATCAAACTAATCCACCGACTAAATCAGCACCCTGGGGTACACTGTTTTGAGCAGATACTTAACATATATTTTAATCCTCGCTCTCTTGGCAGCGTTGCCCAGCTGTTGTTCTTTATTGTGACCTCTACGATAGCCTCAAACCCCATAAACCTAGACATTAACATGTCTACTAATGAGCTCGTGCATTTGTGAAATACTTTGGAGTTTTCAGAATGATCTGTCATGGGTAACAGAGACGATAACCCACTTCCTGTGGTTACACAGCTAGTTAGTTACAGAGCGGAGACTGTGGAACCAGTTTTCCAGACTCCAGGTCCAGCAGAACCCCTCATTCTCCACTCTCCCCACAGAGGGTCTTACACAGATTTCAGGCTGGTACGTCCAATAGGCAGGACTTTATAGAAAGGGAAAGTGTGCTGGGTCCATGAATTAGTACTTTGGACTGGAAATTTTCAAGGACATGCTTAAGGCAAGGTTTAAAATTACAAGAGGAAGTCATTTCTGCTTCCTTGTTCTGTTCCTTACTTTCTCAGAATGGGTTCTGGTGACTCATCTTGTTAACTTCAACCATCCTGCTTATTTTGAGTGCTGCAAAGCATCATGGGACATGGTCATGCATGCGAAAACAAACCCAGTACCGAAGCAGATACACCAAGCGCCTACCAGAATGAAAGCTCCATGAGGGCAGGGATTTTTGTCCATTTTATTCACTCATGGGTCCAAACTTCCTATAATACTACCTGGAACATAGTAGGTGCTCAATATATATTTGTTAAATGAGTGAGTTCTACTCAACAAGAATGAGATTCTGACTTCTGACCTCACAAGGGAATTTTGGGCAGCTGTAAGGTGGCCCTTAGTCTGAATTCTTAAAGCACTTAGGACAGTTTACCTGGAACTGCTGTCAGGTGTCAGGTGAGGTGTCAGGTGGTCTCCCACCTACACTGTAAAGTCTTCTGGAACAATAGTTGGACCTTGTGTCTGAGGACAAGAGTACATAGCACAGTGATAAATCTCAGCAGGTGCATAATAAATAAATAAGCAAACAAATAAATAATTCTTCTTTGAGAAATTGATATTTCTACAAATTGTAATCCTAGTCTTAACCTAACCTGTATGTTGCTATCCTCTAACCAGAAGGTTCTTTCTGCTAAATGCCTGAATAATCAAAGATTGGATGGGATTAAAGGCAAAGGAGGTAGCTATGAGGCCTGTGCTGTCCAGGCCACGATGAGGCCTCCCAGAGATCACCTCCTTGTGACCAGTTCAGGGTCCCCCCAGTCCCGCCCTTGTCATTTAGGTGCTTGTGCTTCCTGTATTTCATGCTATATAGTATTTCCAATGGGGGGAGGGGCGTAGAATTTTACACAAAAGGCTAATTAGAGAAAACAGTGACTTAAACCCTAAGCAAAATAAATAAAAACAATAATGTTTAAAATTACATTAAATCAAAAACTTTCCCATCTAGTTTGGGATAATGTTCTGTGGCTTCCTGGAGTTGCTCCTCTCATGACTGCCTTTCTTTTACTTGTATTCAGTCACCCACTCCTGCATTCTCCTATGAATTTTGGCACCCAACTTCCAGAATCAGAGAGCAGAATTTCCAATCCTAAGTATGCACTGAAGAGGAGAACTTTTTAAATTGGAATTTCACAGAAAACCTCTGTGTACTTACCAAGTGTGTAAAGCAACATGCAGCCAGACATTTCCAGGGCAAATTACCTCACTACAGAATGTGGCAAGTGAAGGTCCTACTATACCCAGACAGGTCATGATAAATATCTATTCCTCATTCTAACATCCAGTTCTCAAGTAGAATGTATCCACTGTTACCTCTTCAGAAATACCAACAACATAAACCTTTTGATCAGAAGGTAGGTGTTAGATTTATTTAACATGGCGAAGAGTATTTTTGACAGAATCGTAGTTTCTCAGAAGAGAGGGTATTAGGGGGGCTGGGATCAAAAATTTAAAACAGGACATTCATGGCAGGAAATTGCCTGGAATTTGGTAAAGTTAGCTGACATGATAATTTCGGGTTGGTCGACAAGTGAGGTGATGAATGACAAGTGTCTGGACGGGAACCTTGATAAGCAGCCTACTGTCTAATACAAGGGCTGTTAGCCAAGATGATCAGATTGCTGGTCCAGATAAACTGACTTATAAACATTTCCTGAAGCAAACAATAAAGTTCTCAGTTGGATGACAGTTTTATTTTCTAGGTAAGAATTTCCTGGAACACAGAGTAATTAAGTCATGCTAACACAAATAATCTTTGTTCTCAAACGAAAGCACTAGGAAAGTGGGGAACTTATCTATAGCCTCAACTCCTAGTACAGTGCCTAGCATAAATAAGTGCACGTAGATATAAATCTGATAGTCAAAAAAAGTATTTGTTGATTTGAATGAACATTATCTTGGCCCCAGTTACAATATTTTTTAAAAAAATAGACATTGTTGCAAATTTGAAAGTTCCCAGAAGTAGGAGTCAGGGTTCTGAATCCCAGTCTTGGTTCCACCACTATCTCTACCACCATCTCTCTGTGCCTCTGTTTACTCACCAGATTAAAAAGCAAGCTGGACAAGATTATTTCTAAGGTTCCTTCAGTTCTAAAACACTATCTCTTTCCACATTCTTTTAGGAATATTTAAACCACCCACAAATACACACTTTATTCCTAGGGCATACAGACTTCAGTTGTTGCTTAGAAAAAAACAGTATGTTCTGGGATTGAGGCTGATTAGGGGAGCTAGTCATTGAGAATTGCCACTTGGTGTCTATTAACAGTAATTTGGGGATAACAGAATGCCTCACCAGCCCCAGGACATGTAGGCAGGGGTGCCCGGGTTTATGATCTCAGTGGAATAAATCCTTCATCTTCTAGAATTTCATTTCTAGAGTTTTGCTTGTGCCCACCGACCCACCCCCCCCACCTCAAAAAAAGTTGTTTTCTCTGATCAGTCCAAGGAGAACAAAGTCCCAAGCATCTGCCATGCATGAAAGCTGCCTGAACGATAAACCCCAGGAAAAAAATAAAAAATGAAAGAGAAAAGGACAGCTAAGCGAAATAAAAAATGTCCAAAGTTCCTGAGCAGAGGACAGTGGGGCAGAGGACGGAGGCTATAGAAGGGAGAGGGAATAAGGGATCATGTTCATGCAGATCTGAGAGGCATTATATGTATGTAGTAGCATGTTGGTAAAGCAACTCTCAAGAAAAAAAAAAAAAAAAGCCCAGATTTATAGCATTTGCTGATTTCAATGGTATAAGCATTCTCCCCATGGCCAAATTTATGCTGCCGAGAATTAATAACTGGCTGCCAGAATTATTAACCTACCACTCAGCTCTTGCAGTGGGATGAGCTGGCCTGAGCCCAGCAATGACTGTAAGCAATGCCAGGAAAAACTCACTGACCGAAGGATAAGCTCCTACGGTCTCCTTGGGATGATAACTTTCCAGTTACAAAAAACTTACTTCTTCTGAGTTTTTCTTTTAATGAAACTATGACCATATTTTACTCTAGGGGGTCAGTGTGCATATCCTGTTCTTCAAGAGGAGATTTTTGAGCAGGGACTTATATAAAGTGGTTTTACACCTCAAATGACAGGCATCTCTGCTCCCCAGTTTAGATGACAATCACTATTCCTTGAGTGAACTCTAGCCACTCTGAGATGGTAGGAGGAGTGGGAGAAAGGAATGGAGTATTAGGGACACGGCCCTGTGTTCTCACCCTGCCCTCTGGCCTCTCTCACTCCTAGCCCTGCATGTAAGGCCCTGATCTTTCTGTGAGATAAACACCCTTGGCCTTAGCTTGGAGGAAAACTGGAAGGGCTAAACTCTAAAATAAGCTAATTATCATCCATAGTCTAGGTCAAAGAAAACCAGGGAAACATTTGGCACAAAGAAGTCATCTTCGAGAAATTATCTTCCATGTTACATTTGCATACATTTGTCATGGGCCTGTTATTGATGCCGAAACTCAGCCTCTGTGCACCAGTGCCAAACTGAATCTTGGAGACAGAGTAGAAAAAATAGCTTTATTGCTTTGCCAGGCAAAGCGGGACACAGTGGGCTAATGCCCTCAAAACTGTGTGTCCGGGACTTCCCTGGTGGCGCAGTGGTTGGGAATCCGCCTGCCAGTGCAGGGAACACGGGTTCGACCCCTGGTCCTGGAGGATCCCGCATGCCGCGGAGCAGCTGGGCCCGTGCGCCACAACTACTGAGCCTGAGCTCTAGAGCCTGTGAGCCACAACTACTGAGCCTGAGTGCCACAACTACTGAAGCCCGGACAACTAGAGCCCATGCTCTGCAGCGGGAGAGGCCGCCGCAGTGAGAAGCCCATGCGCAACGAAGAGTGGCCCCAACTCGCCACAACTGGAGAAAAGCCCACACGCAGCAACGAAGACCCAACGCAGCCAAAAATAAATATATTAAATAAATAAATTAAAATTAAAAAAATGACTGAGCTGGGAGAAAAAAAAAAAAAAAAAAAAAAACTGTGTGTCCAACCCAGGGGGGATTTGGTGAGGAGTTTTGTAGCAATGGTTCAAGGGCGGGGCTTCTGATAAGATTAGGGTGTGTGCAGGGCCTGCATTCCTTTAATCTGGCCTCAGGTGGTCTCCTGATGAACTTCTGTGGTTCTTGAGGTTATCAAATTGTGACCTTCTCTCTGGAATGAAGAATGCTTTATCAAGTAGTTAACATCTTCCATTTGTTGGGGGTTTTAGTTTTGCAGAAGAGCTCAGAGATATTGTTATGTGTATCTCTTGAAGCAGAACCAGGATCCTGTCCCAAGGCTGCACTAATGTTTTTGGTTTTGTTTTTTTTTGCCATAACCATTTTTAATTGAAGTACACACATTAAGAAGGATGAACTACATGAAGAAGCATGCTCTAAAAGAAAATGTGTACAATCCAAAATGCAGAATTACAGTTATGATCAAATAACATAGCAGTAATATTCACAAAATTAAAAGTACAGGTGTACCTCATTTTACTGCACTTTATTTTATTGTACTTTGCTACATTTTATTATGCTACATTTTTTACAAATTGAAGGTTTTTGGTAACTGCGTAGACCAAGTTTATCAGTGCCAATTTTCCAACAGCATTTGCTCACTTCCTGTCTCTGTGTCACATTTTGATAACTCTCACAAGATTTCAAACTTTTTCATTATTATTATTAATATATTTGTAATCTGTGATCAGTGATCTTTGATGTTACTGTCGCAATTGTTTTGGTGTGCCCTGAACTGCCCTCATATAAGACAGTAAATTTAATCAATAAATGTTATGTGTGTCCTGACTGCCCCACTGACCAGCTGTTCTCCGTCTCTTTCCCTCTCCTCAGACCTCCCTATTCCCTGAGATGCAACAATATTGAAATTAGGGCAGTTAATAACCATACAGTGGTCTTTAAAAGTTTAAGTGAAAGAAAGAGGCTCTCACTTTGTCAAAAACTATAACTGATTAAGCTTAGTGAGGAAGGCATGTCTAAAGCTGAGAAAAGCTGAAAGCTAGGCCTTTTGGACCAGTTAGCCAAGTAGTGAATGTAAAGAAAAAGTTATTGAAGGAAATTAAAAGCGCTACTCCAGTGAACATGCACATGATAAGAAAGCATAACAGGCTTATTGCTGATATGGAGAAAGTTTTAGTGGTCTGGATAGAAGATCAAATCAGCCACAACATTCCCTTAAGCCAAGGCCTAATCCAGAGCAAGGCCCTAACTCTCTTCCATTCTGTGAAGGCTGAGAGAGGTGAGGAAGCAGCATAAGAAAAGTTTGAAGCTAACAGAGGTTGGTTCATGAGGTTTTAGGAAGAAGCTGTCTTCACAATATAAAAGTGCAAGGTGAAGCATTAAGTGCTAATGCAGAAATGTCAGCAAGCTATCTAGAAGCTCTAGCTAAGATAATTAATGAAGGTGGCTACACAAAGCAATAGATTTTCAATGTAGATAAAACAACCATGTATTGGAAGAAGATACCACCTAGGACTTTGTTAACTAGAGAGGAGAAGTCAATGCCTGGCTTCAGAGCTTCAAAGGACAGGCTGACTTGTTAGGGGCTAATGCAGCTGGTGACTTTATTTTTTTTTTTTTATTTTATTTTTTTAATTTATTTATTTATTTATTTTTGGCTGTGTTGGGTCTTCGTTTCTGTGCGAGGGCTTTCTTTGGTTGTGGCGAGCGGGGGCCACTCTTCATCGCGGTGCGTGGGCCTCTCACTGTCGTGGCCTCTCTTGTTGAGGGGCACAGGCTCCAGACGCGCAGGCTCAGTAGTTGTGGCTCACGGGCCCAGTTGCTCCACGGCATGTGGGATCCTCCCAGACCAGGGCTCGAACCCGTGTCCCCTGCATTGGCAGGCAGACTCTCAACCACTGCGCCACCAGGGAAGCCCCAGCTGGTGACTTTAAGTTGAAGCCAATGCTCATGTACTATTTCAAAAATCCTACAGTCCTTCAGAATTATGCTAAATCATATTGTTATTGTTATGTGTATCTCTTGAAGCAGAACCAGGATCCTGTCCCAAGGCTGCACTAATGTTTTTTTTGTTTGTTTTTTCTGGCCACACCTCATAGCTTGTGGGATCTTAGTTCCCTGACCAGGGATTGAACCCAGGCTCTCCGCAGTGAAAGCACAGAGTTCTAACTGCTGGACCTCTAGGGAATTCTATTCTATTGTTTCTTGACTGCTTCTCCCTTATCTCTGCATCTCCTGCCTTCCCTGATTAGCAACTGTTTGAACCTGCCTTTTGGAATTCAGGGAAGGTCATGGAGGCTGAAGTCTATTTCAGCCTCCGAGGGGGGACACAGAAAGGCTTCCAGGCTCAGGGGCCCCACAGGGTCATGCTTGGTTTCACCATTACAATAGAAGAGGGAAAACAACAAGACCTTGAGTCTGGTGGCATCCTGTTGCCTTTCCCACCAAGATCAGACTGTTCCTCCTCTTCTTTCATTTCTTCTCCTTTTAGTGGACTCAAGTTTGGCAGATCTGAGGCTGCAGACTGAGTCCTGCTGATTTTTTCCCCCCAATGTTGTGTGCTCTAAGTAATGCATATTGCACAATACTATTTCATTTTGCTGATATTTTAGTTTGTTGAGCCATGAGTCCAACAAGTTCTTTGAACCACAAAGCAGCATTTCCTGTGGAAATGCCAGTCAGTGAGAAGCTGTAGTCAAAGGTTAAGCTCCAAAGATGAACTTGGCAAGGCCGTCTGACTTTACCATTCTTGCTCTAAGATCTGGATTCCCCTCTATTTAATACAGTCACATTGTTTGTATAAACTGAACATGAGGCTTAGCCATCTGAGAACATATCCCAAGACATATGATGACCGGGTCAGACTTCTGCCTTAACTGTGATAGTCTCACACCAGGAAATGACAATTGCTGTCCTGCTGTTAATTCATGACCAATTTGTTGCCTCTTGTGTAATAAGTGCAAGTTGAGAAATAAACTTCCTTCCTGCGGTTGAAATTTCTACATCTTGGAGTACTTCAATAAATGGAACAAATTAGCATGTTAAATTTAATTATGAAAGAATTTGCTTAAAACCAGACCAGATTAACTTAGAATAAGTGTGTAGAGTAGGTTAGATTCTAAACCACTAAAAAATAGGCCTGTCTCCCGTTGCACAAATTTTCAAGGATACTTTGAGGAATCGTTGAAAGTTAGACAATAATTCTGTTTTTCCTAATAATGCCGTATTGCATTATGTTATCAAGAATTGATTATAGTTAAAATAGCATTTGCTAATTGGCCAAGAAACTATACTTGAAAGAAAAACACTTATTATATCCTTTAGTATAGCTTTCCTATCTAAGGTCTTAACCATTAAAACTTATTATCTACGCTCCATTCCTCTTTCTTCCCAAGAACATCGTATTTCAAGTCATTAAGCACTGTTGCATTCCAAGCACTGTAAAATGAACCCTGTGTGTAGATAAAAACATAAGTAGAAAATAAATAATTATTGTTTCCAAAAAGCAATATGTTCTCTGAGGGGGTATCAAAATGAGCAGAAATTTAAATACATTATTATATTACTCAACTTTTTTCCAAAATTCATCTCCTCAGTCATCTGTCCTAGGATGCTTTCCTGAAATCCTTCCTCAAATACACTTCTCCAATATCTATGCCCTCAGGCCCATCTCTAATAATGGTGGGGTCTTGGGGGAAGGTTCAAAGAGAGGTCCACATTCCCCTGCCTAAATATTTGAAACTTTCTAAACAAGCTAACAGAATGTTAAATGAAATAGTTCTATCCTCCTACCTTGACAAATATACTTTGACAAATATATATCAAAAACATTTTTAAAATAAATAAAGCTTATGGATTTTACATGATGAGAGTCAGTAAAATAGCAAAGATAACAGATTTAATTATTTCACAAATCTGTGTGTTCTGTTGTTGTGCAGCCATGTTTGGATGCGTGCAAAGTAAAGAGATACATAATTTATGAGTTATGCTATATTAATGGTTTAAAATTTATTTTTCTTGGCTACATTTCAGCAAAATTAATTCTTAAGTTTTTATAATTGAAATTTTCACATAGTTTGTGTTCCCAGACAGTCATGCCAAATTAGATGTTACTTGAATTAATAATCCTTAGATAGCTTTGTTATTAATTTTAATTAGAGGTTTCACTCTGCTAATGTAGTGACTTGAATGGTCAATTAGATTTCTAAAGTATTACTTGGATTCAAAAATGAACCATGAATTTTATATCATGTTCACACATTGTAATGGGTTGCTTACAATAAATTACCTAGACACTGAGCTTCCAGAATAAATGAGAAAACACACAATGAACAGATTGCTTCAGGTTGTGTTTATTGAGAGTATGGGGAAATTGTTGGTCATAAGGGTACGTGGCCCTTTTGAGTTCCCCCAAGATTTTTAGGTCAAGTCCTCTGTGAAAATTCTGTCTTTTCAAACGTTACCTCCAGCTCTTCATGGGCATTCCAGGGCAGAAGAAAATGGAAGGGAGTCCGGCCCTCACCTTTATTATTCATTAGCTTCCCCACTGTGTTATCCTGGGATAACACAGCCTTGGGACTGAACTCTGTTAGTCAAAAGAGTGGACATTTAAGGTTAAGGATTTTTAGGATGTTAAAGGTGATTCAATGCCCACGCTGGGCTCTGGTTCCTTATGTGGCAGAGTTGCCCGTGTGTTCTATGGTACGTTGCTTTTTCCTGTTTCTGAGAGGAAGGCCTTCTGAGCCTTTGGTTAAGAACAGGGGGCCATTCTTTTCTGAGCCTAAGGTCAGTACTGGACCCCATGTGAAATTGGCCATAACACGATACACTTTTTTCCCCCCCCTATTTGTCTATTCTATCTTTTAGAATTTAAGCCCTGCAAGAACAAGCACACTATTTTGCTATTTTTATTCCAAGTTCCTTACATAGATAAAGTCTGGCATAAATACTGTGTTAGGATTAGCTGTTGACAACCCTGTCTGCTCAACCAAATTGTGACTCCTGTGGAGGAAGGAATAGATATTTTGGTTTGTGGATCTCAGTGCCTCGCCCAATCTTGGAAGCATGGTCATTGTTTAATCAATGAGTTCATTGGTTAATGTATGTGTATCCTTAGAACTCTACTCCTACTGTGGAAAAGAAGAAACGGTGTAATCCATGTCCCACATGGTCCTAATTTTAGTTTGGTAAACATCCAAAAGAAGCAAGAAGAAAATAATAGAACAAGAATGGCATTAGAACACAGAAGTGGCTCCTGTCTCCATTATGTCCTTTCGGCTACCCTTAATTTTACTTTCTGTTTCAAAGATTCCTGAATCTTGGACCACCAGTTGGCCAAAGCCTCAAGGTTGACTAAAGAACTTCATATCCCTTGGACTTACTTCTCCTTTCCCTCTCTCAAGGATCTTTCATTCTTTCATTCCCATTTTCGCACGGCTCTCTTGGTCTCCCCTTTTTTTTTTTGAACTCATGATCAACCCTTTATCTTCACCTAGTTCCCTGCTGGATACCACAGAGATGGAAGAGTAGGAAGGGAAAGGGGGGCTGTCACAGAGTTATACATACTGCCAAGATGAACAATTTTGTTTTTTTCCTCAGCTCTCTCCTTCCAGGGAAGTAACATGACTATGGAAGAAAGCCTGCATTCTGTACTTAGAAGACTCATAAGCACTGGTATTACCAACCATAGAAATGATTTCTGTGCTACAGAATGGGAAAATCTGCACAGTGCTGCACTTCAAATGACCGTGCCAATGTTTATCCTTTTAAGGAAAACAAGCTTAAGCCAAAGTCCAGAGGGATGGACTTCCTGGATGTTTCGCTCTGCATAAATCGCTTGGGACCTTTGCAGTACCAAAGGGTGTGATCAGGGAACCATAATAATGACTGAGATTGAATAATTTTCTTTTTGGTGGAATAGGATCAAACTTTAATATGTTTTAAAGAAAACAGAGAAATTTTAAATTTCCTGCACACTCAAGATTATGGAGCAAATTCAGACTCACCACCCAATGTTTGAAGACTCAAACAAGTGATTTGGAGGACGGTAGAGATGGAGCTTTCATAAGGGCAGGTTGAAAGCTCAGAATTTAAAATATAGCCCCTGACTTTGCTTTTGTTTTAACTGTAACTATGAGACGGCATACAACAGAGCTGACTGCCTCTTTCATAAAGCTCTGCCTATTTTTATCTATTTTTATAATGGATATTTATGCAAGATAGAGAAAAAAGGTTATAAAGATGTGACAAAAAGATTATACCCTAGATAAACATATTACTATACAAATTTCTTTGCAATTTAAAGATTTTTCAATTTGTTTAATGACCAGCTAATGTATAATTATATTGGATTTAACCAAATTCTATTACAAAAATAAAGAGTATCATCAATCTGTTAAGGGATTGAAAATTGTCCTGATTCAAAGCACACTTCAAGCTAAAAGGTAGAATTCTCAGAAGGGTATTGCCTCAGTAGTGGGGTCAAATTAATCCTTGCCTAAAGGGGATTTTGTTTTTTGTGTTTTTGTTTTTTGTTTGTTTGTTTCTGGCTGAACTGCACGGCTTGCCGGGTCTTAGTTCCCCTACCAGGGATTGAACCCAGGCCCGCTGCAGTGAAAGCAGAGTCCTAACCACTGGACCGCCAGAGAATTCCCCTAAAGGGTATTTTGAACGCACACTAAGAAAGTTTAAAATCAAGCCTCGAAAGTCAAATTGATTCCAAATAACCTAACTGTATTCCAGAACGAAATGAAAAAATACTTAAAGTGATATAAAATATATAATTACATTTATAACCAACATAAAATTCACAATATTTGACATCCAATCAAAAATTACTAAATATAGTCACTCCACCTCAGTAGTGTGTCTCATCAGTTTGATTTTCATTCTGAGCATCAGACTACTACTGCTGATTAGATAATGAGCGGTGCATTCATCAACTCCCATAGTTCTCCCTGTATAACTTTCAGATACATATTCTCTCTATCATTACCCCCAGGATAGGCCCACATCATTCATGTCAACAAATATCCTATGAAGGGCATCTTGCTTTGGGCCAGAAATTGTGTTATTTGTTGGGATTCAAAAATGATTCTCTGCCCTTGCTCACAAACTAAGATAATTCCAATGTAATGTAGCAAATGTTTATGCAGATTAAATGAAGTGCCATAAGAAGATGTAGAAAAGAATGTCTGGGGGACTGTGGAAAAAACATAATTATAAACGGTACCATCTCATAGGTCCCTATTAAATGTCAAGGATCATTTCTAATCCTCCCAATAGCTCTTCAAGGCAGGTAATATTCCCATTTGACAACTGAAACAATCTCAAAAACCTTAAGGAACTTGCTCAAGGTTAAGAGGCAGACAAAACCTGGCTGATTCCCAACCCCTTGATTTTTCTACCATATCATGCTATTTGCAAAGGGAAATAACATGTAAGTAATTGCTTCCTGTAGGTACCAATAGATGAGCTTGATCTTGAAAAATAAAAAAGAGTTAGAATTTACTAATGGTCAAGGGAAGAACTAAACTGAAAAAAGAAGGAAAAATGGGTACAAAAACATTAAAACCTGAATGATCATTGCACGTTTAGAGAAGAGTTTATTGTTCTAAACAAGTAGAATACAGAAGGGTGGGGCAGGGATACATGGGACAGAGAGTAGATAGTCATTTCTCAAAGAGTTTTGCTCCCTTTTTGAATTTCTCCCTCATATTTCACCTTCAATGCCAGAAGAATTATCCTGCTAAAATAGAATGATGTCACTCATCTATGTATAAACATTCAAGGTTTCTCTTTTTTTCTCCAGCTTAAGGTCCATATTTCTTAGCACTGATGGCACATGTGCCTTGTTTTTCTAATCTTTGAAATGGGTATATTTTGAATATCTATTTCTTCAGTTACTATAAGGAGATTTTATACACACACACACATACAGTCTCAGCCCTGTTTTTTATAACATATATAATGGTATGTTTTTACTAAATGTTAGTGATTATTAATAATAACTATTATTATTATTATTGCTATTCCTTGTGCTATCATAGTATAGTGAGTCAAATCAGACATGTAGCAGAGATGTTTTGGTGAAAATAAAGAATGTTGAAACTGAAATACAAGTACTTCAATTGATTTTTTGAAAAATTAACACATTAGGAAGTGGAGTGTAGGTGGTAAGATCTTATGGTTTTACTTTTTTCTTTATTTCCCTTTTTATGCCAGCCACAAACAATTTCCTTAGTTGGATATAATAATTAGCAAATATGACCCAACAGGCCAAAGAACCAAAACAAATTTTGCTCCATGTTAACCTTTATTTTAGATTAACTTCGCTGAGAACATTAACTAAGTTGTCACCCTTATCTGCAAGAGCATTAGAAGCCGGCATTCCTGTCAGGAAAAGCACAGGTTGTATGGTAATTTACTGTGGTTACCTGTTGTGCAAAGTTTCAGGGAGTGACGAAATTGAAATGGCATTACTCCAAGTTTTTTTTTTCTGACTGGAAATTCTCAGCAGGTAATGTCTACAAACCAGGAACTTATAGTCACAACTTTGATCAATGAAACAAAATCATTGAAAGAATATTTTTGCAGATGGAAATTCATTTTCTACATTTTGTGCCTCAAGGGCTTAATTTCACACAGTTACTCATGTATATAAGAAAATTTTTTTCACAAGATAACTAATTATATGTGATGTATTATAGTATTTTCCTTTTTTTTTATTCTATCCTATTGTATTCTATTCTGTTATATAATAAAATAATAGTTACAAGCCACAAAATTGATGTTATGACCTACGCATGCATCACAACTTGTAGTCTAAAAGCATTGCTCTAGTCTCTCATGACAGAGCCAAGCTTTGACAGTCCATGGTAGAGTCTATGTCCTTATTATTGCCTTCCAAGGTACTTGGAGAGTTGATAGAGGTAGAATGTTTAGACCAGCTAGGTCCTTCACACACCCTGCCTATCATCCACCTTCAAGCTGATTATCAGATCCTGACCTATTGTTGGAAGTCTCTGAGAATTCCATGGCATGAAGTGTTTGGAGCTGAGCTGGCACAAGTAGGAGGATCTCTGGGCTATTGACACTCTGGGGGCTAGTACCTGTCATCATTTCTCATATATTTTCATTTGATTCCTAGGACAAACTAGATTGAAGATTTTAAATAATGCATTGTTTCCTAGGAGGGCTTAGAAAAATGAAATGCTCCCAGTAGGCTTAAGTTATACATGGTGTCTTTCTTCCCCATCTTTCTTTCCTTGTCCAGAGAAAGACTGGCTTTGAGCCAATGGGCTTCTGAATTAGACATTCTTGGGTTTGAATTTTAACTCTACCTTTAGGATTCTCTATCCCACTTTTCTCATCCATAAAATGAGAATAATGATATCAACTTCATAGTATTCTTGAAATTATTAACATGATTATTATGAAAAACTCTGGCACTGCATCTGACCTAGAGTTGGGACCTAACAAATATTACTCTCCTCCCCTTCCCTTGATTCTTTACCCCCAGAACACATATTGTTTCCAAACAGCAGTGGGCACAATCCCTGAGCTAACAAGCAACCCACTAAGGACACCACAGATAATCAAAAATTTTTCTTTGGCAGAACCAGAACCCAAAGCTGGGGTGTTACAGTCAATTAAGAAAAATTTAGCACAATGAATATAAACTACATTCCCCCCAAAATCAAATTAAAAAGCCTGTAAAGCCAGTCAACCACCATGTTTATAAGACTATGGTAATTGAGAGGCTATCTTAACTTTCTCTTCAGTGAAAAAAATAAGAAGAAATAAGCATACTATGTAACCATGTCAATTATTTCTTCTCTGAGTCAGACACAACAAAGAGATTGTACCAGTGTCCAGTTTTTTGTTTTTTTTTTTTAAAAGTAGTTGAACTGTGTTTTGTTTTTTTTTTTTAATTTATTTTTATTTATTTATTTATGACTGTGTTGGGTCTTCGTTTCTGTGCGAGGGCTTTCTCTAGTTGAGGCAAGCGGGGGCCACTCTTCATCGCGGTGCGTGGGCCTCTCACTATCGCGGCCTCTCTTCTTGCGGAGCACAGGCTCCAGACGCGCAGGCTCAGTAGTTGTGGCTCATGGGCCTAGTTGCTCCTTGGCATGTGGGATCTTCCCAGACCAGGGCTCGAACCCGTGTCCCCTGCATTGGCAGGCAGATTCTCAACCACTGTGCCACCAGGGAAGCCCCAGTGTCCAGTTTTGTATGGGGGACAGCAAAGTTTGAAAACAAAGGGGTCACCAAGCATAAACAGAGTAAGGACTCTCAAATCTTAATTACCAACAGCATCAGCTACTCTATCTTCTACGCTGTAATTTTAAAGCATGGTATCCCGACCTCCATCAGATGTCAATCTAAAATCTATTGTCATTATTTCTTTGTCCTTCTGATGTCTTCCTCTAGAGGAGCAAACTTTATCCTTCCTAGTATATCTACATTCCAAGGAAATGCCAACCACAATAGATACTTAAAAATGTGGTTAATATTTTTGGTAAGTTGCTGGGATAAGTAACTCAACTAAGCAAGAATTAATTAAGAAGAATAATGCCAATAATTACCTAATCTAGTTTTCAACTGTCATAAAATACTTTACAGATATGATAATCCCCCACCAAGTCATTACCATCAGCAGTGTTTCTAGTCTTTTTTCAGTACGAAGTACATCTGAGAACTTTCAGGGTCATGCCAACATTTCCCCTCATCTGTCCATCCACACCCTCCAACCACAATCACACAATATCACAAAATGTTCTCAGTAAATAATATTTAATTGTATATATATATATTTAAGGTGGACTGTATCATATGTGATACATAACCAAGTCATCCTCCCTCCCTTTTCCTCCATATTTTCCACCCACCTGTCCTAACTGGATCTCATGGTTCTTTAACCTCCTCTACTTCAGAACCTTCAAATGACACACTAGCTCAGTCACCCACAAGCAGAACCTCACCTTTGACATCATTATCTTCAGAATGGTGCTCAAGAGTAAAGACTCTGAAAGGCCTATCCAAAACTATAACTTTTTGTCCTAACTCTTCTACTCTCAAACTTACGCTGAACATACCCAACATCCTATTGGGACCTGAAAGCCCCTCAAAGATACCCCCACCACCACTTTTTCAGTTTATCATACCTTATCCTGCTTTCTGCAACTTCCACCTCAGCCTGGACTCTGTGCTTAGTCATTTCTGCAAATTATGGTCTTTATGATTTACACCAGGCTAATCCCATGGTCTTGTTCACTCTCACTGTCTTTCTTTGTTTTTGCCCTTGAGCTATAAAACATTGCTGAAGAAATGAAATCATGTGAATTGGTATCAGTGTACTTTAATGCTTTCTAGTCCTAGGTGACCTTTTCCTGATATTTTACAATCCTTTTGTTCATTAAGATCAACTACCTTAGAGACCTTCAAGAGGGCAGAGGAGTAAGACGTGGAGATCACCTTCCTCCCAACAAATACATCAGAAATACATCTACATGTGGAACAACTCCTACAGAACACCTACTGAATGCTGGCAGAAGACCTCAGACTTCCCAAAAGGCAAGAAACTCCCCGCATACCTGGGTAGGGCAAAAGAAAAAACAGAGGCAAAAGAATAGGGACGGGACCTGTACCTCTAGGAGAGGGCTGTGAAGGAGCAAAGGTTTCCGCACACTAGGAAGCCCCTTCACTGGCAGAGACTGTGGGTGGCGGGGGGAAGCTTCGGAGCCACAGAGGAGAGCACAGCCACAGGGGTGCGGAGGGCAAAGTGGAGAGATTCCCACACAGAGGAGCGGTGCCGACCAGCACTCACCAGCCCGAGAGGCTTGTCTGCTCACCCGCCGGGGAGGGCGGGGGCTGGGAGCTGAGGCTTGGGCTTTGGTCGCAGGGAGAGGACTGGGGTTGGTGGCATGAACACAGCCTGAAGGGGGCTAGTGCACCACAGCTAGCCGGGAGGGAGTCCGGGAAAGTCTGGGACTGCCTAAGAGGCAAGAGACCGCTGTTTCTGGGTGCATGAGGACAGGGGATTAAGAGCACTGCCTAAACGAGCTCCAGAGATGAGCGCAAGCCGCGGCTATCAGCGCGGACCCCAGAGACGGGCATGAGACGCTAAGGCTGCTGCTGCCGCCACCAAGAAGCCTGTGTGCACGCACAGGTCACTCTCCGCACCTCCCCTCCCGGGAGCCTGTGCAGCCCGCCACTGCCAGGGTGCTGTGATCCAGGGACAACTTCCCCGGGAGAACACACAGCGCGCCTCAGGCTGGTGCAATGTCACGCCGGCCTCTGCCGCCGCAGGCTCGCCCCGCATCCGTACCCCTCCCTCCCCCCAGCCTGAGTGAGCCACAGCCCCCTAATCAGCTGCTACTTTAACCCCGTCCTGTCTGAGGGAAGAACAGACACCTTCAGGTGGCCTACATGCAGAGGCAGGTCCAAATCCAAAGCTGAACCCCGGGAGCTGTGCAAACAAAGAAGAGAAAGGGAAATCTCTCCCAGCAGCCTCAGGAGCAGCAGATTAAATCTCCACAGTCAACTTGATGTACCCTGCATCTCTGGAATAACTGAATAGACAACGAATCATCCCAAAATTGAGGTGGTGGACTATGTGTGATTTTGTCTGTATAACTTTGCTTTTACCATTTGTCCTAGGGTTATGTCTGTTTGTTTTTTGTTTTGTTTTGTTTTTGTTCTTGTTTTTAGTGGAGTTTTTTAGCGCTTGTTATCATTGGTGGATTTGTTTTTTGGTTTGGTCGCTCTCTTCTTTCTTCCTATCTTTTTTTTTTTAATTACTTAAAATTTTTTTTATTTTTAATAATTTTTTATTTTTTATTTTAATAACTTTACTTTATTTTATTTATTTATTTACTTACTTATTTTTTTTTCTCCCTTTTCTTCTGAGCCGTGTAGCTGACAGGGTCTTGGTGGTCCGGCCGGGTTTCAGGCCTGTACCTCTGAGGTGGGAGAGCCGAATTCAGGACATTGGTACACCAGAGACCTCCTGGCTCCATGTAACATCAAACGGCGAAAGCTCCCCCAGAGATCTCCATCTCAACGTTAAGAACCAGCTCCACTCAACGACCAGCAAGCTACAGTGCTGGACACTCTACGACAAACAACTAGCAAGACAGGAATACAACCCCACCCATTAGCAGAGAGGCTGCCTAAAATCATAATAAGGTCACAGACACCCCAAAACACACCACTGGACGCGGTCCTGCCCACCAGAAAGACAAGACCAAGCCTCATCCACCAGAACACAGGCACCAGTCCCCTCCACCAGGAAGCTTACACAATCCACTGAACCAACCTTAGCCACTGGGGGCAGACACCAAAAACAACAGGAACTACGAACTTGCAGCCTGTGAAAAGGAGATCCCAAACAGTAAGTTCAACAAAATGAGAGACAGAGAAACACAGCAGATGAAGGAGCAAGGTAAAAACCCATCAGACCAAACAAATGAAGAGGAAATAGGCAGTCTTTCTGAAAAAGAATTCAGAGTAATGATAGTCAAGATGATCCAAAATCTTGGAAATAGAATGGAGAAAATTCAAGAAATGTTTACCAAGGACCTAGAAGAACTAAAGAGCAAACAAACAATGATGAACAACACAATAAATGAAATTAAAAATTCTCTACAAGGAATCAATAGTAGAATAACTGAGGCAGAAGAACGGATAAGTGACCAGGAAGATAAAATAGTGGAAATAATTACTGCAAAGCAGAATAAAGAAAAAGAATGAAAAGAATTGAGGACAGTCTCAGAGACCTCTGGGACAACATTAAACGTACCACCATTCAAATTATAGGGATCCCAGAAGAAGAAGAGAAAAAGAAAGGGTCTGAGAAAATATTTGAAGAGATTATAGTTGAAAACTTCCTTAATAAGGGAAAGAAAATAGTCAATCAAGTCCAGGAAGCACAGAGAGTTCCACGCAGGATAAATCCAAGGAGAAACACTCCAAGACACATATTAATCAAACTATCAAAAATTAAATACAAAGAAAAAATATTAAAAGCAGCAAGGGAAAAACAACAAATAACATACAAGGGAATCCCCATAAGGTTAACAGCTGATCTTTCAGCAGAAACTCTGCAAGCCAGAAGGAGTAGCAGAACATATTTAAAGTGATGAAAGAGGAGAACCTACAACCAAGATTACTCTACCCATCAAGGATATCATTCAGATTTGACGGAGAAATCAAAATCTTTACAGACAAGCAAAAGCTAAGAGAATTCAGCACCATCAAACCAGCTTTACAACAAATGCTAAAGGAACTTCTCTAGGTAGGAAACACAAGAGACGGAAAAGACCTACAATAACAAACCTAAAACAATTAAGAAAATGGTAATAGGAACATACATATCGATAACTACCTTAAATGTAAATGGATAAAATGCTCCAACCAAAAGACATAGACTGGATGAATGGATACAAAAACAAGACCCATATATATGCTGTCTACAAGAGACCCACTTCAGACCTAGGGACACATACAGACTGAAAATAAGGGGATGGAAAAAGATACTCCATGCAAATGGAAATCAAAAGAAAGCTAGAGTAGCAATTCTCATATCACAAAAAATAGCTTTAAAATAAAGACTATTACAAGAGACAAAGAAGGACACTACATAATGATCAAGGAATCAATCCAAGAAGAAGATATAACAATTGTAAATATTTATGCACCCAACATAGGAGCATCTTAATACATAAGGCAAATGCTAACAGCCATAAAAGGGGAAATCGACAGTAACACAATCATAGTAAGGGATGTTAACACCCCACTTTCACCAATGTACACATCATCCAAAATGAAAATAAATAAGGAAACACAAGCTTTAAATGATATGTTAAACAAGATGGACTTAATTGATATTTATAGGACATTCCATCCAAAAACAACAGAATACACTTTCTTTTCGAGTGCTCATGGAATGTTTTCCAGGATAGATCATATCTTGGGTCATAAATCAAGCCTTGGTAAACTTAGGAAAATTGAAATCATATCAAGTATCTTTTCTGACCACAACGCTATGAGACTAGGTATTAATTACAGGAAAAAATCTGTAAAAAATACAAACACATGGAGGCTAAACAATACAGTACTAAATAACCAAGAGATCATCGAAGAAATCAAAGAGGAAATAAAAAAATATCTAGAAACAAATGACAATGAAAACACGACGACCCAAAACCTATGGGATGCAGCAAAAGCAGTTCTAAGAGTGAAGTTTATAGCAATACAATCCTACCACAAGAAACAAGAAACATCTCAAATAAACAACCTAACCTTACACCTAAAGGAACTGGAGAAAGAACAAAAGACCCCAAAGTTAGCAGAAGGAAAGAAATCATAAAGATCAGATCAGAAATAAATGAAAAAGAAATGAAGGAAATGATAGCAAAGATCAATAAAACTAAAAGCTGGTTCTTTGAGAAGATAAACAAAATTGATAAACCATTAGCCAGATTCTTCAAGAAAAAAAGGGAGAAGACTCATATCAATAGGATTAGAAATGAAAAAGGAGAAGTAACAACTGACACTGCAGAAATACAAAGGATCATGAGAGATTACTACAAACAACTATAAGCCAATAAAATGGACAACCTGGAAGAGATGGACAAATTCTTAGAAAAGCACAACCTTCCAAGACTGAACCAGGAAGAAATAGAAAATATGAACAGACCAATCACAAGCACTGAAATTGAGACTGTGATTAAAAATCTTCCAACAAACAAAAGCCCAGGACCAGATGGCTTCACAGGCAAATTCTATCAAACATTAAAGAAGAGCTAACACTTATCCTTCTCAAACTCAGACACTATAAAACTCTTAGAGGAAAACATAGGCAGAACACTCTATGACATAAGTCACAGCAAGATCCTTTTTGACCCACCTCCTACAGAAATGGAAATGAAAACAAAAATAAACAAATGGGACCTAATGAAACTTAAAAGCTTTTGCACAGCAAAGGAAAACATAAACAAGATGAAAAGACAACCCTCAGAATGGGAGAAAATATTTGCAAATGAAGCAACTGAGAAAGGATTAATCTCCAAAATTTACAAGCAACTCATGCAGCTCAATATCAAAAAAACAAACAACCCAATCCAAAAATGGGCAGAAAACCTAAATAGACGTTTCTCCAAAGAAGATATACAGATTGCCAACAAACACATGAAAGGATGCTCAACATCACTAATCATTAGAGAAATGAAAATCAAAACTACGATGAGGTATCACCTCACACCAGTCAGAATGGCCATCATAAAAAAATCTACAAACAATAAATGCTGGAGAGGGTGTGGAGAATAGGGAACCCTCTTGCACTGTTGGTGGGAATGTAAATTGATACAGCCACTATGGAGAACAGTATGGAGGTTCCTTAAAAAACTAAAAATAAAACTACCATACGACCCAGCAATCCCACTACTGGGCATATACCCTGAGAAAACCATAATTCAAAAAGTGTCATGTTCTTTGCATTTCCCACAATGTTCTTTGCAACTCTATTTACAATAGCCAGGACATGGAAGCAACCTGAGTGTCCATCGACAGATGAATGGATAAAGAAGATGTGGCACATATATACAATGGAATATTACTCAGCCATAAAAAGAAACAAAACTGAGTTATTTGTACTGATGTGGATGGACCTAGAGTCTGTCATACAGAGTGAAGTAAGTGAGAAAGAGAAAAACAAATACCGTATGCTAACACATATATATGGAATCTAAAAAAAAAAAAAAAAAAAAAGGGTTCTGAAGAACCTAGGGGCAGGACAGGAATAAAGACGCAGACGTAGAAAATGGGCTTGAGGACACGGGGAGGGGGAGGGGTAAACTGGGACGAAGTGAGAGAGTGGCATGGACATATATACACTATCAAATGTAAAATAGATAGCTAGTGGGAAGCAGCTGCATAGCACAGGGAGATCAGCTCCGTGTTTTGTGACCACCAAAGGGGTGGGATAGGGAGGGTGGGAGGGAGACGCAAGAGGGAGGAGATATGGGGATATATGTATATGTATAGCTGATTCACTTTGTTATAAAGCAGAAACTAACACACCATTGTAAAGCAATTATGCTCCAATAAAGATGTTAAAGAAAAAACAAACAAACATAAAATGGTGGTCAAAAATGAAAAAAAATTAAAAGATCAACTACCTTTGCACTTTCAGAAACTGTTGTTCCAAATCCTCACAATTTCCCTCAAACACCTGCTCTGTTGTTAGCCCTGATCACTCAGCCTGCTCTGTCCTCCTACTTTACTGTGATGACACCTAAACTCATCTCCCTTCATCCTTAAAACCTCTGTATCCTCCCCTTTTTCTCCTTTTACTTTGTTGATATTGAGAAATAATTACCCCAGCCTGATCCCATTTGCTAAATTTAAGCAATCAATAAAACTGGTTACTTAACCTCAACTATGGAAGTACAAATTCTGCATGACTTATTTTCCTTTTGCTTTTAAAAGCTATTCTTAATTTTTGTTATTTTATTATTTTCCTTTATTTAACAATATTTTATATAGAATTTACTTTCAAGCACATTTTGCTAATGTGAACTTACGTGATTTTCATAATAATCATATGAAGACTGTTTTCAGGACTTTAAAAGAAGTAAAAATGTTTAGGTTGGCTATAAGCTGGTGCAATGCAAAATGGATAAAAATGAAGCAGATACAATGAGAAAAGCTGTAACAAGAGATCACATGGTACAGGAAAAACAGAGAATAAGCTCTATTCCTGATTTTCTATTTATCCATTCCAGCCCCAAGTAATAAGTGTTGCTATTTCCTGCCCTGGCCATGTACTGACTTCTTTCCTGGGCTTCTGCAAGTACCAAATAAATGCTAATACCATTGCCATTCCCTCACACAGAGCTTTTATTTTGCTTATGTTTGTTTGATAAGACTTCAGTTACTTGTGACATATGTTCTGTGTGTCTCTTTAAAAAGAATGCATGTACAAATGGACAAAGTCAAGAAGAGTAAAAACAAAAATAAAAGTATTTCTGATGAAAAAAATATGTGGAATGTAGTAAAAAAAATCATTGGAAAATATACTATTGGCAACATTTAAAAATCAAGTTTTTGATTCTTTATTCATAATTCTTCTAGCTAAAACCCATATTGTGACACCACATGTGTGATACTTTTATTTGTGATTTATACACTCATCTATTGATTTCCTAAATTTTGCTTCCATAAAACCACAGTCATCATGATTTTATTCTCCAAAAACATCTTATAACATAAACTACATATTTCCATGGAGAAGTTTCCCTTTTCTCTGTGCTGAGTTCCCTTTTTTAAAGTTGTCATAGCACCATTTCTTCATGTTACGTTATCTGAACATGGTAGCATTTATTTAATCAGGACTGCTTCCATAAACATTTAGGAAACAATTTTAAGAAAATAAAGATGAAAACCTAATTTGAAGCAATTTTTTAAAATATTTAAAAAATTGCCCAAAGCCGATATTTTTGAAGGGTACTTAGTGTAACTTGAAATGATTTTAAATTGTTGCAAATGGCTCAAATCATCCAAACCTTTACTATAGAT
Organism: Balaenoptera acutorostrata; assembly: GCF_949987535.1. NCBI lineage: Eukaryota > Metazoa > Chordata > Mammalia > Artiodactyla > Balaenopteridae > Balaenoptera > Balaenoptera acutorostrata. Next base: position 52,302,532 of record NC_080068.1, on the reverse strand, counting down.
ATAACAACAACAGAAGTTACCTAACATTCAGAGGGGAGTACATTGGATAGGTATTAATGAATGTCAAGTTAAGAGTTTGGAGTCTATCCAATTTTGCATCTCTTATCAATCCTGTCCTAGCACCTTATAGACAGTCGGTGGTTAATAAAGGTCTATTGAACTGAATATCCACTATCTCCTCATTTTCTGTCTTATCCTGAACCTTTTATTTACTCTGACCCTCCCACACACCACTTAGTACTTGGTGAATTTGTGCACATAGGTCATGGAAACACCTTGAGATGGATTTAAGAGCATTCTAATGGAGGTAACATCTGAACTGGTTTCTCAACAACAGATAGGGGCTACACATAGCCTTCAGTGACCAGGTCTTGCCTCCATCTCTCCCCCCTCTCCCTGCCTCACAGGTTTAGCTCCAGATACATGAATTGCTGGCTGCTCCCAGTAGACATGATACTCATTCTAGCCTTGATGCCTTTGTTCATCTGGTCATCTCCTTCTGGAATGTATCCTCTATCCTTTGATCTCCCAGTTCACCTGGGAAAAATTCATCCATCCTTTAAGACTCACTCAAGAGGCACCTTCCCTCCAGAGAAGCTTCTCTGAAGTTCTTCTCTGAGAGTTTGGCCCACCCCCTTCAGAAATAAGGTTAGGTGTCCCACCACTATGCTCCTATCATATCCTGGGCATACTCCTCATGGGATTTACCAGGCTGCTTCATAATTTTCTGTATGTATGTCTGCTTCTCCTGTTAGACTGAATGTTTTGTGATAATGGAATGAATCTTAAACTTTTTGTATTCCTTGAACACAGCATGTTTCCAAACTCATAAATGCTAACTTTAAAATGAACAGATGGAGAAAAGAAGGGACGGAAGGATTTAACTAGTGAAGAAATCAGTCTGTTAGAAAGATAACTTTAGAAGCAATATGAAAGACGGAGGTATTTTTCTGAACTCTTTCACTGCGAGTGATGGAATCACAACTCAAACTGGCTGAACAAGAGAAGAGAATCTATTGCTATATAACAGTGAAAGTCAAAGGATTAGACAGGACAATGCTACACTCAGGTGCTCATGCATCTTCAATAATCTTGTCTGTGCAGGCCAGGTCTGTGCTTTCCTCTGTGGCAGTCTTCTCTCAGGCAAGCTTTCCCCAAGTCATGGCAAGACCTTGGGTTTCCATTTTACCAGTTTAGCAATCCCAGCAAGAAGCAAGAGCACCTCAGTTCCCTTTGTTCCTGCACACCGGGCATTGTCTCATTGGTCAATCTTAACTCATTGGCTCCACTGTGAACCCATATTGGCTTGGGCAAGGGCATAGGTAGGAAGCAGGGAACAGCACTGCCGTAGGGTCACAAGCTCCCCGTCTTCAGCTCAGAACTGAAGTCACCGCACCTTAATCACATGGACTGACAAGGGCAGAGGTGAGGATTTCCAAAGGAAAACCAGGGCTCTGTTTTAAGAACAAGCAAGGCGAATTCCCTGGCGGTCCAGTGATTAGGACTACGCTTTCACTCCCTAGGGTGCCGGTTGGACCCTTGGTCAGTGAACTAAGATACACACTGTTCTGGCGCGACCAAAAAAAAAAAAAAAAAAAAAAAGGGAGGTCGGTGCCAGGCAGGAGACAGATAGAAACAGCAAATGTAGTAGAGCTTGGAAGGGGAGGTTAACAACGATGTTCAACTGAGTGCTCTTAGAGGAATGGGAAATCTTGGGATCTGTCAATAGTAGCATGTTCAGTCATCTTCATTTTCTCCCTTCAGTGTAGAACCAGAAACGTTATACACAAACTATAGCTGTTAGGAAATGGGAGGGGTGGCAGTGTCAATGGCAAAGCTCTCAAGGCAAGCTAGGATAAAGCAGAGCCACACCACTCATTCTTGCTGGCCAATTAGCAAGGTCAGTTTTCAGCATGGAACAACGACCCCAGATTTTGCAGGCATAGTACATTGTATTAGTCAGATCTCAAAGATACAATAAAAATTACAGGGTAGAATGGAATTTAGGAAGCTGAGCTCCTATTTTAGAGATGACTTCATTGAGTTAGTGATTGCATTGGTTTACAGCTTGTACCTATAAAAGAGGCATTCAGGACATGTTAACACAAGAAGAAATTTGCTTATCATGATAGACTTCATAACACTGGTGCTCTTAACATTTTCTGAAACTTACTATGGGGCTGTCATGAATTAAATAATGGAAAGAGGTACATTATAAAAGAAAAAAAAAGTCTTTCTTATTCCTTCCTGAAAGCAAATGATTTTAATTTAACAAGTTCTAGGAGTCACATTACAGATAATTCTACAGATAATGAGTTGATTCTTGAAGTATCTCATCATTTTGGCTGCTACTGTAAATAAGCTGAAATTCTACTCCTCCTGGGTGTTTACTCACGTCTTTGGGTTGGGTCTGGGAATCATTACAGCTAATACTTTTCATTGTTTGAGCAGCTAGCTATTAATGCCCAAGGCAGAGAGTCATTTCTTAAATATTTTCCCATAAGTGAATTAGGAAGAATTTTACTCTTATTCCTATTCTATGTGGGAAGTGATTGAAAACAAAATTTCAAACAATGGATTTTAAAAATCTATTCCAAGATTCCCAAAGAATACAGATGCATCCCTCTTACAAAATTTCTAATGCTGAAAAATTTTAAAGATAAATTAACAGATGTTTCTTTGAAAAAAAAATTTTTTTTTCTGTTTACATAAGGATTCACTATAGACTGTTGCTGTTCATGTAAGTATCTTAATCAGGTCGGGTGCTATAACAAAATATCATACACTAGGTGACTGAAATAACAAGCACTTATTTCTCACAGTTCTGGAGGCTGGGAAGTGGGATCAAAGTGTCTGCAGATTCAGTATCTGGTGAGAATCCTCTTCCTGGTTTGCAGATAGTGAGAGTTGCCTTCTTGCTGTATCCTCACACTGCAGAGAGAGAGAGAGGATAAGCTCTCCGGGTGTCTTGTCTTATAAAGGCACTAATCCCATCATGAGAACCCCACCCTGATGGCCTCATATAAACTGAATTACCTCCCAAAGGCCCCATCTTCTTGTACCATCACAATGAAATATAGTGCTTCAGCATATGAATTTTGGAGGACCCAAACGCCTAGTCTATAACATTAAGGTTGTAAAACACTTCTATTTTGTTTATTTAATAAATATTTATACAGCATTTAGTATGTGCTACTCTTCTACAAATGTTAACACATTTAATACTCATAACAACTCTGTGAGGCAGGCACTATCATTAGCTCTCTTAAACAGAGGGAAAGCGAGAGCAGAGAGAGATTAAATAATTCCCTGTGGTCCCATGGCCATGTGGCAAGTAAGTGTGCAGCTGAGACTTCAGCTCTGACTGCCTGACAAACTCTCAGCTGTCCCTGAGGTAGACCCACTCCCTCAGCTCCCCAATCCTTCTCACAGCATCCACAGAATATCACACACATCCCTGAGGTCCTCATTGATCCAGGAGGATCAACTTAAACCATCTGCTGTTTAATCCAAAAGGGATATTGGAACTGATGGTGAAAGTGAGAAGGCCTCAGTTACATAGAATCTGAAATGTAAGTACATTGATAGCTGATACTCAAGAGAGAATCAATCCCAGGAAACAGGCAAATTCAGACAACCTGGAGTGAAATATACTAGTAAGCTAGTGTTTATGTATGTCGAAAACCATATCTGTTTGCTGCTTATATCAATAGTAAAGTCAGGAATCACTAGGTACTAGCTTTCTGATGTTTATGATCTTTTCTGTCCACGGACAAGCCTAGAAAAGGGGAATGGACCTCCTGAGGCCAGCACGGCCCCTTTCAACACCCGAGTAACTGTCATGAGTGAAAACACAGCCTCCTATACAACAAAAAGTGGTGCTCCTGTAATGACTAAATTCCAGAAATTCAAAGAGAGGGCAGATAAGAAATTACAACACTGTATCTTAAAATAAACAGTGAATTAACCTGTTCAATGGCCTACCCCCAGGCCCCTCCTCGGAAAAACAATGGCAGTAAGTGTGATTTATTTGAGATCCTAAAACACCGAGAATTTGACAAACGTTCTTACACACAAACTGAGATGACAGATGTAATTTTAAAGAGTGCGTTTATTCCAGGGATAAATAAAATCTACAAAACCCAACTTAAAGAGAAAGAAGAGAGACAGACAAAAAAAGGCTGCCATTCCAGCCTCAACTCTTCCAATCTCCAAAACAGAAGTGTCTTTAGAAGAAGTTAACTCTCGGACTTCCCTGGTGGCACAGTGGTTAAGAATCTGCCCGCGAATGCAGGGGCCAAAGGTTTGAGCCCTGGTCCTGGAAGATCTCACATGCCGTGGCGCAACTAAGCCTGTGTGCCACAACTATTGAGCCTGCGCTCTAGAGCCCATGAGCCACAACTACTGAGCCCACATGCCACAACTACTGAAGCCCACGTGCCTAGAGCCCGTGCTCCTCAACAAGAAGCCACCGCAATGAGAAACCCACGCACCGCAACAAAGAGTAGCCCCTGCTCGCCCCAACTAGAGAAAGCCCGTGCACAGCAACCAAGACCCAACATAGCCAAAAAATAAATAAATAAATTTATTTAAAAAAAGAATAAGTTAACTCTCGCCCTAAAGTTGTGGTGCAGTCCCTATATTGGTCTAACCAGTCTGACACTCACCGCCCGCGACCAGGGGTGGCCAGGCGCCCACGGCCGCCCTCGCAGGCGGTAGCCCCGGCGTGGCGGCGACTCACTCCCCTTGCGGGCATTTCGGCGCAGAGACGACACCCCCACTCCCTCCCCGAGGGCGCGGATTACGCGGGAGGCACGCGGGGCCGCGCCCTCCTTCCGGACCCGGGAACGACGCGTGCTTCGGGGAATTTCCCGGGCCCTAGGCTGCCAGCTTCCGCCCCGACCAGGGATAAAAGGGCTTCGCCCGGCTCAGGGAGCCACAGAATCCGCTCCGCCAGTCCTCCAGCTCGGCTTCCCATCGCAGGCAGAGACCCTCCGAACTGAACCCCATGGCCCGCGCCGCGACCCCCGCCGCCGCCCGGCTCCTCCGCGCCGCGCTGCTGTTCCTGCTCCTGGTGGCCGCCGGCCGGCGCGCAGCAGGTGCGACCCGGCGCCCGGCATCCCCAGGGCGGGACGGGGGGCGGGTGGGTGCCCATCCCGGGACAGCCCCCTAACCGAGTCTCTCCTCCCCGCAGGGGCGCCTGTGGTCACCGAACTGCGCTGCCGATGCCTGCAGACCTTGCAGGGGATTCACTTCAAGAACATCCAGAGCGTGGAGGTGACGCCCCCGGGACCCCACTGCGGCCAAACGGAAGTCGTGTAAGTGCCGCCGCTGTTGCTGTGCTTGTCACCCCCGCCGTCCCGACGCTCCCACCCCGACCCCCCGCCCGACCTCACGTGGATTCTCCCTTGTCTCTGCAGAGCCACTCTCAAGACTGGTCAGGAAGTTTGTCTCAACCCTGAAGCTCCCATGGTTAAAAAAATCATCAATAAGATGCTAAACAAGTAAGTCATGGATTTTATTCCCACTTGCAACTAGAGCCATTGGTCACAAATACTGGCATCTACCTCCTGAAAATATTATTCGAGAAACCTATGGTTTAGTTGCAGGACTGAAAATCATTATTATTTCCCCATTAAATTCGATCTGCTCTGTGTCAGAAGGGTATTTCCAGGGCCCTCTGTCCTGATCCCCCTCTCCATCCCTATTCAAATGAGTGTGGCTATGTTCCTAAAAGATAAAGTAGATTTAGCCAGGGATGGTAAAATGCTTGTGACCCATTAAGGAACAAACATTGTTTACCTCCATTCCTCAATGGTTTCTACCTGAAATGTGGAACCCCTGGTTTTGGGCTACATGGGCCTCTGAAGCTTAGTAGTGAAGAGCAGGGACTTTTCAGTGAGACCTCCCTGAGGTCAAGTCCAGGATACCTGTGAAAGGTTTTTAATCCCTTTGAGCAGGAACCTTTTCTGAGTGCAGAGCTGGGCCAGGGTCTACATGCAGAAGTCCCTCCAGCGTCAAGGGCCTGAAAGAGAAAAGCAGCTTTCTTTAGCACCTGTAACACTAACCCTTTTCTCATCACAGGGGCAGCACCAACTGACCTAGAGAGAAGTAAGAAGCTCATACGGCATTTCCTGAAGAGTGGTCTCTGCTCTTGTAGGAACGGAAAATGAAGAAGAGAACAGCTGGCTTCTGGGGACACCTAGAAAGGACTTGATGTGCTGGACTATTTATTATGAGTTCTATTTATTTATACATGTATTTATTTATTTTTCATAACTCATATTTTAATATTTTACATGTTAGTATTTAAAGATGTCAATGTGTTTCATCAAACTTAACTCAGCCCTGATAGTTATTTAATATGAGAATGATGGGTTCTAAATGTCTCATTAAACTGATATTTATTGGGAGACCATAAAGTGCCAGGCACTGTGATAGAGGTGGAGGGCGTGGGTGGGAGAGGGGATCCGTGCAATTGGACAGTGAGATCACTGTTAGAATCAGGGAAAGTGTGTGCACGTCTATGTTTGTACTTGTTTAAAACAATGTCAGTTATTATTTATTGAAATTATCTCACTTTATGTGGTCAACATTTTTATGTTGAAGCTTCCCTTGGACATTTTATGTCTTGCTTGTAGGGCATAATGCCTTGTTTAATGCTCATTAGGTAGTGTTTCTCTTTGTTTTGGAACAGAGAAGTTAAAACTATTGTTACATTTTTTAAAATGACATGAAAATAAAGGTTTTGCAAAAAAAATAACATGCTTAGATTTTGTTTTATTCATCTTGATCTTTGGTTCCTCCTGGGTGCCCCCCAAAGTATTATACAGTTAGACTTAGGCTGTACCTAACTTTATGCCTGCTTCTGGCTGTTACTTCCCTTACTTTTCTGTTACTCAAAAAAGAGTATTTGGCACTCTACCCTCCCCAACCACCTTGAGAATCTTAGTTTTATATAAAATATTGCTGTTTTTCACACTGACCAATCTGTTATTCAAAACTAGTTCTTCATAAACTGTTGAATTTTTATCAATATTTCAACAAGAGCTCCTATTAAATGGTTTTGGTAAGTGGTTTTTCAAACAATTATGCAATTCTTTTCCTTTTAATGAAGCTGGGAGCAAAGGATAGAAAAGTGGATTCTTCCTAAGAACTCAAACAATTTGTGCTATTTAACAATAATAATGACCAATGGAGATAAATACGTACTGTACAGTAAAATACATGACAAAAATAACAAATGATAGGTAGGGAGATAAATGGATTTAGAATATGATACATCTCTTCAATTGTTAGAGAAAGTATTAAGGAAAATTATACTGTGGCAAGCATATAGTAATTTTTAGGGCAACCATTAAAAAGGAAATGCAAAATTTTGGATTAAAAATCTGAAAAGGGGATAAAATGGAATAAAAGAAAATACCTGAATAATACAAAAGTAGACAAAAATTAAGGAATAAAGGAACAAAACAACAGATGGCACAGGGACAGATGGCTTCCTTTCAGAAGAATGCCTAATAATATAAATAAAGCCTCTTGAAGGTGGGGTTTAATTCCCCTCCCAACGTGACTTTGGGCTGGACTTTGTGACTTGCCTCCAAAAAAGAGATAAGGAAAAAGGAAAAACAATAACCTTTCAGTGGAGAATCTGGCAGATACACCTTAACCAAGAGCTCAAGGTTATTATGACCGCTTATGTCATGTGAATATCATGTTACCCCTCCCCTATATGATTTGATGAGAAGGGCACTTCATCTCCATGATATTCTCACCCCAAACCCACAACCCCAGTATAATCATGAAAAAATCATCCTAAAAACCCAAATTGAGGAACATTCTACAAAATAATGAGTATTCTTCAAAACCTTCAAAGTCATGAAAGACAAGACAAGACTGAGAATCTGCCACAGGTCAGAGGAGAAAAAAGAGACATGATGACTAAATGCAATGTGGTGTGCTGGATTGGATCCAGGAATAGAAAAAAGACACTAATGGAAATTGATGAGATTTGAAGGAAGACTGGAGTTTAGTGAACAGTAATGTACCAACGTTAATTTCTTAGTTTTGACAAGTGTACTATAATCATGTAAGGTATCAACATTAGGAAATACTGGGCAAAAGGTCCACAGGAACTCCTTGTACTATCTATACAAATATTTTGTAAATCTAAAATTATTCCAAATTGAAAGTTTCGTTTTAAAAAGATAGGACAACTAGAATAGCAAGATAGTAGACTTAAATCCAACTATATTAAGAATTATAGTAAATTTAAATGGCATAAACACTCCAATTAAAAGTCAAAAATTACCAGGCTGTGTAATTAAGACAAAAAAATCTATGTTGCTTAAAAGAGGCACACTTTAAATATCAAGACCCAGATTGCTTGAAATGAAAAGAATTGAAAGTATTATATCATGTAAAAACCAACTGAAAGAAACTTGGCATGAATAAATACATTGATATATTAATTACTTATTAATAATTATTAATTTATTATTAATATAAATTATTGATATATTTGTTAATGATTGATATATTACTTAAGACCAAATTAATACGGTAAGACTTAAGGAAAGAAGTAGTCAGAGACAAAGAAGGCTGATTTAAAATAAAAAGATGGTGGGAATTCTCTGGTGGTCCAGTGGTTAAGACTGTGGGCTTCCAAAGCAGGGGATGCAGGTTTGATCTCTGGTTGGGGAAGTAAGATCCCACATGCCTTGTGGCATGGCCAAAAATATAAAATAAAAAGGTGGCAATTTTACAAGGGACAAAAATAATTCTAAAATTTTATGAACTTAATAACATATTATCAAAATATATAAAGCAAAATGGAGAAACACTAAAAGAAGCAATAGACGAAACCACAGTCATAGTTAAAAATTCTAACAAACCTCTGTCAATGCTTAATAGACAAAGCAGTAAAGAATCAGTAACAGTATAGAAGAGTTAAACAACATGACCAACCAATTTGGCCTGAAGAAAACACATAGGAATGCTTCACCTAACAATTGCATAAATCACATTTGTTTTTCCAACACACAGATAACATTTTCTAAAAGAAAGCATATATGAGCCATAAAGAATGTATCAACAGATTTTTAAATTCTGAAAGGTTACAGAAGATATTCTCTGATCATCAGGATTTTTATGAAGATTGTAACTTTCCTAGCGGAAATATGTAACATATCACTGTACTTGATGTGTGTGCTGTGGTTTATAACTAATTTCTCAACTTCCTAAATTTTGCTTCCACAAACAGGAAGCATCAAAGCAGGGTCATCATGCTGTTTTCATGCCCATCACAGCCAAGTGTGATAAAAAACATTTCCACAGAGACATTTCCTCATTTCCTATATCTATTTCTTGACATATTCTTTGGTAATTTTGGCATTTCTGTTTTTCTTTGGCTTACACTATATGTAATGTAATTTAATTACTTCTGTAAAAGTTTAAAAAACAATCCTAAGAAAATGGAAATACAAAGCTTATATTGAAATTTATTCTTTAGAAGCCTTGGAATTATGCCCAAATCTAATATATTAGTTGGTATTCAGAGCTAGTTGAAATGAATTTAAATAATCATAGACTTTGAAACCACCAGGCTGTCTTTACTATAGGAACAGAAGGTAAGACTAGCTCTATTGCAGAAGAAAGTATGCGTGAAGAAGAACTTCATATTTCAGCTTTACCCACTACATGTCTTTTGCAAAACTGACCACAGTCTCCTGTATATTGTGTGTGCTTCATAAATGTCTTTTGATTTAATATTTTTGACGTCAAACATATAGACTGTCAGATATTTCTTCAGCTAAGATGGGTTTACTTGAGATTAGCAGAGAACTGCAATTTGGGGATCTGTAACCACGGCAAGCTGCGTGCAAGTCCCCACGTGGCAAAAGAAGAACACTTTTGTAGATAGGAGAAGGAAGTTGGGGGCTATGGTAAACAAAGAATCCGTGGATTGTCATTGATCATGTCCTTGCCAGGAAAGGAGTCTTTCTTCTTCCTCTTGGGCTCTGCTCTTGTCCCAGGGTGTGAGAGCTCCCCCTTCTGGTCTCTCAACTCTATTTAACTGAGGTTTCTGCTTATTACTTTTTTACATTAGCTACCACCCCCCATTTTCCGCACACTCCGTGAAGCTTTAGGTTACCCTAGCCTTTCCCCCTCCCCGTGGTAGATAGCTGATAAAGGTCATGGTGTAGTGCGTGCAAGAGGGCTATGGAAACACCTTGAGGTGCATGTAGAGACTTCCCAATGGAGGCAACACCCACACTGAGTCTTGATGGACAAGCAGGATCCTATGGGCACATGGCCTCCAGTGTCTGAGCCCTCCCACCTGCTCCTGCCGCAGTCTCTCGCCTCTCCTTGCTCGCAGTGAGCTCCAGCTGCACGCGCCGCTTGCTCTCCCAGTATTCCCATGCTCTTTTTAATAGCCATGCCTTTGCCCATTTGGCCCTCTCCTGGAATGTTTTCCACCCCTCAGTGTTCCCCCTCTACCTGGAAAACTCCTTATCCTTAAGACTAACGTGAGTGAGCACTGCTTTCAGGAAAACTGTCTGACATCTCTCATAAAGCCACTCTATATAAGAGTTGCACTGGGGGTCCCTCCTCACTCCTAATACCTTGGGAATGGTTTGCCATGGTGTTTACCAAGCTTTCCTAAAAGTTTTCTATCTGTTGGGACTTCCCTGGCAGTCCAGTGGTTAGGACTCTGCACTTCCACCGCAGGGGGCACGGATTCAATCCCTGGCCGGGGGAACTAAGCTGCGGGGCAAAAAAAAAAAAAAAAAAAAAAATTCTATTTGTACATTCATTTGCCTTATTGCATTGAGAGTTAGAGGGTGGCAGAGTCTTCTATTCCTCTTTATATCCCCAGCACCAAACTTCATTCCCACCTTATAAATGCTGAAAAAATTCTCATTGAAAATGCTGAAACAAATGGAGAAAGAAAGACATTAAATGTGAGTTGAAACACCCTCCTAGGTGTGAGATAAGATAACCAGCATAAGTGGAGTAACAAAAACCTAACTCAAATTAGCTTAATGAAGAGAAGCATTTGACCTATGAAACTAAAAGATTGATGAGTAGATGCGATAAAGCTTGGTGTTGCAGTTCAAAAATTCTCTTCAGTAACAATCTCACTCCAGATCAGGCTGCTTTTCTCTATGCTGGCTTCATTATAGGCAACCTGTTCTCAAGCACTGGCAAAACTTTAAGCTTCTGTTCTACCAGATATAACCCAACAGGAAGCAAGGGCTTTTTTTTTTTTTTTTTTTAACCATTTCTTGACAAAAAGGACCCCAGGGATTTTTCTAATTTATTTATTTTTGGCTGCGTTGAGTTTTCGTTGCTGCACACGGGCTTCCTCTAGTTGCAGAGAGCAGGGGCTACTCTTCGTTGTGGTACGCGGGCTTCTCATTGCGTGGGCTTCTCTTTGTTGCGGAGCACGGGCTCTAGGCGCACGGGCTGAAGTAGTTGTAGCTCGCAGGCTCTAGAGCGCAGGCTCAGTAGTTGTGGTGCACGGGCTTAGTTGCTCTGTGGCATGTGGGATCTTTCCAGACCAGGGCTCGAACACGTGTCCCCTGCTTTGGCAGGCAGATTCTTAACCACTGCGTCACCAGGGAAGTCCCCCAGGGATTTTTCTGACTTGGCCAGGCTTAGGTCACTCACCCACCCCTGCACCTGTAGAGTGGCTGGGGGTTGGACCCAGACTGGAAGGACTGACCAATACTACTTTCGGTCATCAGCTCACTTCTGGAGCTTTGGAGCAGGGTCACCCTACCTGAGCTACCCAGATTGGGAGGAAGAAAAGATGGTTCCCACAGGAAAACCAAGGTTTTGTAACCAGGAGCAGGAGGAAGGGGCTCAAGGCAGGCAGAAGTGACAAATGCACTAGAGACTGGACCAGGTGGATGACATTGACATTGGATGAAACGCTCTGGACTGAAGAAGTGAATGGATCCAGGGATTTAATGCTTCCAACATCTTCCTTCTTCTCCCCTCGGAGCCAGACTCATTCTACTCAAAGTAGTAATTGTGACAAAATAGGGTTAGCAGTTGTAGGCACAACTTCCCAAGGCCAGCGTGGGGAGAGCAGGACGGTACTGCCCATTCCTGCTGCTCCGTCATCTCGGGATACAGCAGCAACTCTGGATTTTAAAGGCAGATTATATACTGTCAATCAAATCTGCAAGATGCGGTAAATACGGTAGCTCAAAATAAAATTTAGCGACCTATGTTTTTATTTTAGGGTTGGCTCTATATTTTTTAAATTGGTGATTGTATTAGTTGAAAGTTTGGGCATATCCATCTGCCATTCAGCTTATAAAACGAGTAGTTAGGGAAGATACTTGTTAAAACAAGAAAGAACTGGATTATTTTAGTAGGTTTCAGAACACTATTGCTTTTTATTTTTTAATTTTTAAATTTTATTTTGTTTTGGCCACACCCTGCTGCTTGTGGGATCTTAATTCCCCAACCAGAGATCAAACCCGCGCCCTTGGCAGTGAAAGTGTGGAAAGTGTGTAACAGTCAATTAACACATATTTTGTATATGTATTATATACTGTATTCTTAAAATAAAGTAAGCTACAGTAAAGAAAATATTACTAGGAAAATCGTAATGAAGAGAAAATACATTTACATTATTGTACTGTATTTATTGATACTGTAAGATTAAGTCGTCTGTTTATAAGATGAATCATCTGTCAGTACCTCCATCAATATTGTCTTATTTAATACAAAACACTATAGATGTTATACGTATTACTAACATGATTCATCAAAAATGAAAGATAATGTAAAAAAGAAATTCATATTTATTTCAGATATAATAATTAATTCACTGATAATGAAGAAGCAATATGATTGCTTTGTGGTAGCCTAGTGTAATTGTTACAACTGCTTCACAGTAGCCTAGCCTATACAGTAATGAATGAACCATTATAACAATCTTACGGCCTACAGTATTACAGTCATATTCATAACATAGTATTATAAATATTGTTAAATTAAAAAAAAAATTTACCTGTGATGATAGCCTTATACACGGTTTCCCCAATTACGAAAGAGAAAGACATACTGTATGGTAATGCAATGAAGTTAATGTAACGAAAGCAAAGTTATAAAACAGGAAGAAAACTAACACATTAACTTTATATTAAATATCACTCACCTTATGCCTATGTAAGAGCAGACTAACATGTACATATATTCTATACATTCTTGACATACAAAACTTTTTCTTAATTTTTTTGACATTTCTGGGCTACACGGTTAGCCTGCAAGTTTTTTTCAAATTGTCACAAATCTCCAAAAATGTTTCCAATATATTTATTGAAAAAAATCCGCATATAAGTGGACCTGTGCAGTTCAAGCCCATGTTGTTCAAGCGTCAACTGTATCTCCAATTAAGAATCCCAGAAAAATAAAAAATAACAATTATATCTAAACAAATTCTCAATTATTGTTGAGTTACTCATATTTTATAAACTTTAGATCATCTTTCATTCCCTACTCTTTAAAAAAAATTTTTTTTTAATTTCCTGTCCTTTTTCTCAGGACTGTGCAGACGATTACTGGCAAAAAATAAATGTAAAGACAAATCTTTATTTATAATCTAGTCATTCATATTCTTTTCTAATAATCAAGATAGGACATCTTTACTTTTATTCACATTTTGTAGTTGAAATTACTAAAACTAGAATTATAAAATTACCCAGCAATTAAACTAGACGACACAAAAAAATTCATTCTAAGTTTTCTCTTAAGAAAAACAAAAACAAATAAACAAACTTTTATATTGGAGGAGTTTTTGTTTTGTTTTGTTTTTTTCAATAATTCTTTTCTCTTTGTACAAAGATTTTATCCCCGGGTTAGTTTCAGCTTAGTAATACAGAAAAAGCAATTTCTATTTTATTTATTTAAAAATTATTTATAGCATTTAATATGTACTGGTGTGTGTTCAAATGCTAACACATTTATTCATCATAACAACCTGCTGAAGAAGATACTACCCTTAATCCCCATTTTACAGATGAGAAACTGAGGCACAGACAGGTTAAATGTCATGCACCAGGCAGTCTGGAGCAGAGTTCTGCTCTGTGCCTCTACCCACCCCTGGAGTATCCCCTCCCTGCTCTTGCTTGCCACTGGGTATCCCCACACCTCTCACAGATCTGCATCCAGAATCACACCTAAACCATCTGAAACATACCTAAGTATAATCCAACAAAGGACATTAAAACTAAGGGTGAAAAATAAACTACACAATAATAAAGTCTCCAGTTAACAGGTTGAAATGTCTTATTAGAAATTAGAAAAAAATAAAATATGACAGCAATTACTTCTCTAGAGGGAAATCAAATCGCTGGAAGCAGAGAAGTCCACATAACATGGAAATGAAATGAGATTTGTGATCATAAAACAAGCAAATGGTATTAAATTCACGATCTAGCTCTTAGATACTTCACAGGAACACATGTTTTTTGGTGCTTAGATGAGCAAAGCGTGCTACTCACACTCGGCATCCCCTCCTGATTCCTATGACCTATTTTGTTCTTGGATAAAACTAGAAACTGTGTACCTGTGAGCCCAACACAGCTTTCCCCCCCTGCAACAGCTCCAAATGACCACCCGCTCCTTATTTCATGGATTAATCAACACCCTCTACACAAAAGAAGGTGGTATATCATGGATTTACTCGAGCTCTGGAAGTTCCAGAATTTCATAGGGGAAAGCAGCTTTGTAGCATTGTGACACTTTGTTCTAATTTAAACACTGAATTAAACTTTTGATCCTGGTCATCCCCTCATCACTGCGGGATGATATGACACCAAGTATGATTGATTTGTGCTTGCAAAATACCAGGAAATAAGGGAACATTCTTATGCATAATTTGAGATGACGTGTTTTAACAGAGTGTATTTATGCAGACGTAAATAAAATCATAAAGCCCCAAGATACGTATGCGTAACACATGAAAAATCAGTTACTTTAAAATGTATATCTCAGAAATAACTAAAAAAAAAAGAAAAAAGAAAAAAAAATCAGTTCTCTCTGCCTCCCTCCTCCCTCGCCTTAATTCCCTCAGTCTTAACTACCGTTCGTCACGATGCCTGTTCTCCTCTAAGATGTGACACCACCTCCTGCAAGGCGACTCACTCCCCTTGCGGGGATTTCGGCGCAGAGACGACACCCTACCCCATCCCCAAAGGCGCGGATTACGCGGCAGGCCCGCGGGGCCGCGCCCTCCTTCCGGACCGGGAACTGCACGTGCGTCGGGGAGTTTCCCCGATCCTGGGCTGCCGGCTCCTGTCCGATCGGGATAAAAGGGCTTCGCCCGGCTCGGGGAGCCACAGAGCCCGCTCCGCCAGCCCTCCAGCCCGCCTTCCCGCCGCACGCAGCGACCCTCCGAGCTGAACCCCATGGCCCGCGCCGCGACCCCCGCCGCCGCCCGGCTCCTCCGCGCCGCGCTGCTGTTCCTGCTCCTGGTGGCCGCCGGCCGGCGCGCAGCAGGTGCGACCCGGCGCCCGGCATCCCCAGGGCGGGACGGGGGGCGGGTGGGTGCCCATCCCGGGACAGCCCCCTAACCGAGTCTGCCCTCCCCGCAGGGGCGCCTGTGGTCACCGAACTGCGCTGCCGGTGCCTGCAGACCTTGCAGGGGATTCATTTCAAGAACATCCAGAGCGTGGAGGTGACGCCCCCGGGACCCCACTGCGGCCAAACGGAAGTCGTGTAAGTGCCGCCGCTGTTGCTGTGCTTGTCACCCTCGCCGTCCCGACGCTCCCACCCCGACCCCCCGCCCGACCTCACGTGGATTCTCCCTTGTCTCTGCAGAGCCACTCTCAAGACTGGTCAGGAAGTTTGTCTCAACCCTGAAGCTCCCATGGTTAAAAAAATCATCAATAAGATGCTAAACAAGTACGTTACGGTTTTTATTCACACGTGTGACTAGACTCAGGCATCTGCCTTTTTTTTTTTTTTTTTTATCAGAGAAACCCACGGTTTAGCTGCAGGACTGAAAGTCATTATAATTTCACCATTAAATTTGCTGTTAAGGTCATTAATCTGCTCTGGTGTCAGAAGGATATTTCTAGTGCCTTCCATCCTCATCCACCTCTCATGAGTGTGGGTAAATGTATGTTCCTAAAAGATGAAGTAGATTTAGCCAACGATGCGAAAAAGCTTCCTACCCATTAAGGAACAGGTATTGTTTACCTCAGTCTCTCATGGACTTCAGCCCTGAGAATAGAACCCTTGGTTTTGGACAATATGGGCCTCTGAGGCTTAGTGGTGAAGAGCAGGGAATTTGCAATGAGACCAACCCCTTCCACCCCAATGGAGTCTAGATTCCACCCTTTATATTCCTATAACCCCAGGGAAAGTACTTAATCTCTTTAAGTCTCTATAACATGGGGAAAATAATAATAGCTACTTCATGGAGTTTGCTATGAGGCTTAAGTGATGTCATGCATGTACTTTTTTCAGCCCAATGTGGCATTATGTTGTGGCTTTTTGAAGATAATAATAAGATTGTGACCACAGGCTCCTTATTTCTAATTAAACAACATCTAAGAGCCTGGCATTTTCTGCCACACAGGGCAGCAGTGGTTTAGGTAGCAACCACTTGGTGCAGGGCTGTGAGGTCAACGTTTTGGGTCCTACTAACTACCCATTTTCTCATCACAGGGACAGTGCCAACTGATCTAGAGAGCTGGAGAGAGCTTACTGGCTACTACTGCAGCCTTAGTGGAATCAAAGTGAAAGAAGAGAAACAAATGGCTCCTGGGGCCACCTGGACTGTGTCTAATGTTTTTGCCTGTTTCTTATGAGAGCTCTTCTATTTACTTACATATGTATTTATTTATTTATTTATTTTTCAAAGCCTGTATATTACTATTCTATCTAATATTTAAAGGTATGAATGTGTTTGGCAATTCTCTGTACTGTTACTTTAAAAGGTCATTTTTACATTAAATCAAAGTTAGTTCAGTGCTGACTATTATTTATTTGAAGGTGATGTGTTTTAAATGTTTTTCATTCATAAAACTATTGTGGTTTATTTTTGGCCGGATACCACACTGTACCATCCACCGTGAAAAAGCTGGAGACAATAGCGGGAGATCCAAACACATAGATCACTGTTAAGGTAGGGGAATGTAAGTGTACATTTACATTGTGTACTGATGAGAAGATCATCAGTTGCTGACGATCTATTTATGGAAATAGTTTCACCATCTGTGGTCAACATTTCTGATGCTGAAACTTTAAAAATGACAATGTTCTAAATATCCCTTGGACATTTTATGTCTTCCTTGTTAGGCATAATGCCTTGTTTCATGTTAATTATGCAGTATTTTTCTCTGTCTTGGAATAGAGAAGTTTAAATATTTATTGATGTATTTTTATAAATAACATGAAAATAAAGCCCTTTACAAAAATTTCTTGCTTAGGTTTCTTTTGTACTTCTTGACCTTTTTTTTCCCCTCCTGCGTACCCAGCACTTGGATTTTCTATTGCTGCTGTAACAAATGATTACAAATTCAGTAATTTAAAAGCATACGAACTTATTCTCTCACAGTTCTGGAAGTCAGAAGACCAAAATTAGTTCCACTGGACTAAGGTCAAGGTGTCCGCAGGGCTGTCTCCTTCTGGACGCCCTAGGAGGTCCTTCTGGAGGCAATGGAGAAGCCATTGCCTTTATCCTTTTAGCTTCTGGAGGGCATCTGTATATCATAGCTCATGGCCATCTTCCTGTGTCTTCAAAGCCATCAACATAGCAAAGCCATCAACCTAACCTCTTCAGATCTCTTTCTAGGGCAGCAAATTTTGTTCCTACCCCAACAAATGTGTCTCTTTGTTGATTATTTTTAATAAACAGAAGATTCAAAAAGTTTTTCTTGTAACCTCCCTCTTAACTGCCTAAAAGAATTTAGATAAAGGACCTGCTCCTAGAATAGAGGTATACCAGAGATATCTATAAACAATGTGAGCCAGGGGTGGTGAGGGAAACTCTTTAAGCAGGGCCTAAAAATCAGAGTCTACTTTGTGCCCCATTGTCTCTGCCTGGCCCAGCAAATATTGTTTACCAAACATTTGCTTTTCCATCTCCAGGTAAATTGCTTTCCTCCCCTTTGAAGTCCCATTACCATTACCCCCAACATCCTCTCTTGTCTTTAGCTGAAGGTGGTATTTAAGGTGAGGGCTTTGGCTATTTTGGTGAAGTATTCAGTTTTCCTGGGTCTCTCCCATGTTGACATGCCATTAAACTTTTGTTTGACTTTCTCCTGTTAATCTATCTCACGTCAATTTAATTATTAGACCAGCCAGAAGAATTTAGAAGGGCAGAGGAAAATTTCTTCCTCCCTGACATTTTCTTTCTGTCCGTCTGCTCTGTCACATTATCTTCTGTCTGATTCTGACTCTTCCTACATCCTTTTTATAAGCATCTTTGTGATTTTATCAGGCCACCCAGGATAATACAAGATCATCTTTCCATTGCAAGATCCTTAATTTAATCCCATCTGCAAAGTTGCTTTAACAATGTAAGGTAACATATTCACAGGTTCTGCGCATTAGGACAAGGATATCTTTGGGGAGTTATTATTCAGCCTTCTGAATTCAGGGTGCTTGAATTTCAGTGTTAAAAGTATTTTTGATTTGTTTAATAAAATATATTGATACATATTATAGGAGGGGTGTTGGAGATTGTGGGAGAGACTAGAATGGTATCAGCACTGGTTAATGTTCAATAAATGCAACTACTGTTAATGTCTATAAGTTAAGGAGAAGCAGATGTAGGTATTTTCTCCAGGCTGCTACTGGAAAGCTTCAGAGTGAACCAAAATATATTTATCATATATCTGGAGAGAAGATGTGAATAACTGGAGGAGCAGGAGGAAATTCTGGGTCTACATGTATCATTGGTCTTCTGGCTTGCTCTCACAGATATCAACACATATCCTAGAGCAAGCAGATATGGCAAGAGTGGGTATCCCATTAAATTGTCTGGGAGAGTTTGGAGTACAGGGCAGCCCTCCACTGGGAACATCAAGGTAGGAAGTGGAGGACAGGGGTATTTGAGAGGATGGTCAAAGATTGATGAGCTCAGGAAAGAAATGTTCGCGGCATGAGCGTATCAGTCTTAGAACAGTATGACACGGTAGGACCATATAACCTTGAGAAGCCACCAGGAAACAGTAATGGCAGCACTGCCTGAGGTTTCCTGGGCAAAGAAGCCAGAGCAGAAGAAGAGGAATGATGGGTGATCCCACTCACTGATTATGACTACTTATTTGAGAGTTCTCTTGAGATATCCTCAGGAGACTTTCAAAAATTGACAGGATGTGAGAGACAGGAGAGAAAGAGCTTTTGTAATAGCAAGATGCGACAATGTTTTCTATGCTGCAACAGGAAAATTAGAAGGTAAGGGTCTTGTTTTATTCTAGGTTTCCCATAAAGCAGTCGGAGGTAAAGGCCCTTGTGCTAGTGCCTTGTTAAGTCCACCAGCTCACATTTGGGACTAATCTTCATCTATGTGTGTGGGACCCCGTGGAAACATTTTATCCTCTGCTTTCAGAGTGATAGCAGCAGGACTCTTGAATTGTGCCTTTTACTTTTAGCAGTCCTGTGAAAAGAAAATGAGATGGTCTGGGCAATTGTGAACAGATGAAGTGGGCCTGCACCCGTAGCAGTGGGTTAGAGCTCAGAGAAATCTGCTCAATGGGCCACAAAACCTGCAAGGAGTGCATAGAACCACCCAGCCAGTGCCCTCATAGAGCTGCCTAAACACAGAACAAGAGAGAGAACCAAGGCTTTTGAACGTTAGCCCAGTTCACACACCTTCAAAGGCCTGTGGTTTGACCTCTGACCCTAGCATTGTCTGGAACCAGTTGTGGGACCACCTTTTCCCTCTGCTTCTCAAGCTTCTTCTCAGACCCTGACTATGAGCCACCGCAGGGTAGACCAAAAGAAAGTTATGGGCATTGTGGCCAAACACACTTGAAAGAAAAAAAATTATCTTCCTCTTTTTGTGACCTTGCCAAATTACTTACCTTCTCTGAGTTTCAATTTCCTCATCCATAAAATAAGAACAAGCCTTGTAACATCGTTGTAAGCTTTCAAGAACATACACCAAAAGCATGTAGAGTAGTACTGGCATAAAGCAATACTCAACTAATGGTTGTTATTTTTAGTACAGTATATGGTATCTGTGTCAGGATAAACAATTATTTTTGAGGAGAGAAATACAGGACACAGTTCAAGTTGGAGTATTTAATGTGACTTACAAATTTATACATACAGCCCTCAGAGCAGCTGGAAGATCATGGTATTATAATAGATTATCTTAGAAACCTGAGAATTTGATCATCTTAGAATATTAAGAATTTAGAAATTACTACAAATTAAATATGCTATCAATCTGGCATTGAGTCAAAGCTCTCAAATTACAGACCCATATTTGAAAGTGAAGCTCCCTGAAGACCTAAACACAATTGCTTTGACAAATTCCATAATAACTAATTTAAATTCCATTAAATCCTAAACTGTAATTCCAAGTTAGAAGCTGCTCCTTTATTTTGATTCTTCAAACATTTTAATCTTATGTTTGTATATGTATTTCTTTATTATCATCGTTGGCTACAAACACTGATAATACATAGTTTGATCACCTCCACTTGGAACATAGAGAATTGAGGCCCAAGGAATTTAAGATTGTGTCTGAATAGGGTTTCTGATTCATTGTGGAAGCTTTTTGCCTGGCGTGAAGGCCAAGAACCCATCAATCAGTTGAATGTTACAAAGTCATTCAATATTCTTGCATGTGGAACTTAATTCCTTGTCACAAGGCTGTGCCTCTTGGAGCATGATTCTGTCTACAATATTTATCAGTGCTTTATCTGTATGCTGAGCTTTTATTCATCTTTATAGACACAATTCAACGATTTCTCCCCTGGTGAAGGCAAATGAGATATTCTATTGAGGTCATGTGTAAAGTGGCAGTGTATCAATAATTATATTAATTATTCATAGTTAAATGGTTTGATTTATTGATGCAGAAAAATGTGTTAAATATGATATAACCAAGGCCATTTAATAGAACAGTTAACAGAACTTGAGCTCGTAATTCACTGTTAGTAATTCAGTTTTTGGAGCTTTGAGCCTTAGCATACTCTTGACAGCACAAAAATTATTAATTTATCAATAGATGACAGATTTAATTAAGACTTTAAATATGATCATGCACACAGACATAAAAGGCAAAGACACATTAAAACATTTTAATTTTACGCTTTGTACAAACATGGTTTTTAAAAAGATGCACAGATTTTCTCATGACAATATTCTTTAAATCATCATTAAACGAAAACGGCATTGGATCCTTCAAAGTAGCATAGTTCCACCTCCAGGAAATAACAAGGCAAAAAGTTCATATCTTTTTTAACAAATCTACTATATTCTGAACTCCCCATCCCTCCCAAATAAAATAAACTGGAAAAATAAATTTCACTTCCATATTGGCTTGTAACTGACAAATACCCCTTTGATAAGCTTCTCCTTTCATTCTTCAACAAGGAGAGAGAAAGCAATAAAACTTAATCTCAAGACTGTGGTGCATAAAGAACACTATAATGTTAAGTCCACCAAGGTCTGAAATCAGAGGTGTCTACTGTGATCGCATAAACATTTTTATCTTTTCCTTTTATCCATTGGAAAGTTTCGCAAAAGAGAAACTAGATCTAAAGAGATTTTTCTTTTGGCTTTCAGCAAAACAAAAACTGTGACATATCTAAAATTAAACTAGACGTACATGCAGGTTGTCATGTCAAAGAAATCCATGTAGAGGCAGAACAAAATCTGTTAATTACCTCAACATACTGACTACAATGGTCTGTACTTCTCTTATAAGGAGTGATAGTAGTAATATTACTGCAAATCAATCTAGGATGTTTATTTTAATGTTGGTTAGCAAATGGAGTTATTACATTCAACTATCTCACATCTAATTATCACATTAATAAATTTTCATTGAGTGAAAATATTTTCTGCTTATATTGGTTATCGTGATGACAATAAAGGCCTAAGGAATGGAATTTTGATCTATTCTGCCTAACACAGTTCCATAGTAGCTGCTCAATAATGCAATGTTTATTATGATATCGGCAAATGATTGGTTTTTTTAAATTTCTCCGTAATTATTTCTATCAATGTTGAATTGTTAATCCAATATTGTGGCCTGCTACATTGATTTAAAATATTAAACCAAGAGTTAAGAAGCATGACTGCCTTTATCTTCACTCAGAGTTTTGCTATACTTATCTCACATAGCTAATGCCTATGACAGCCAAGTTGCAATGTCATATATTGACATTCAGGAATTTCTCCTGAAGTTGTTGAACATGTCCAGTTAATACCTGAAGCTTCTTGCTGTAGCTGAAAAGAAATCATGTAAGTAGGAATCATGAGGGGGAAAATAAGAACCTCTGAGAGTGGGATTTTCAGAGCTGAAATGCTTACAAAATGAGCTAGACTGAGAATATAGGTGATCAAAGCTTTGGGCATTATCCATATAAGGTGCAGGAAGAAACTGCTCAGTCTTTAAGGTCCCATTCTAGAAATTGCCATGTACCTTCTCCAAAAAACCCCAAATATCTAACATGGGAACATGAGTAAGTTATGAACTGGGGTGTGTAGATTTAATTTTGAAAAGGAAGAATATCCTCATTAAGCAAAGATACATGGTTAGTAGTAAGGATACATAGATAATTCTAGATAATTTGGAAGTGCCTTACATACTTGGACATTCAAAAGATGCAATATGACTTAACAGGTTTTAAAAGTTTTTTTTAATTGTACAATATATTGTAGATATAAAAGATTGTATAAAAACATTTTATAA
Organism: Balaenoptera acutorostrata; assembly: GCF_949987535.1. Classification (NCBI taxonomy): domain Eukaryota; kingdom Metazoa; phylum Chordata; class Mammalia; order Artiodactyla; family Balaenopteridae; genus Balaenoptera; species Balaenoptera acutorostrata. Next base: position 52,279,629 of record NC_080068.1, on the reverse strand, counting down.
AGCATATCTATACATTTTTATATATACAGTATAAAAGATTATATAAAATAATATATGTGTATGCATGTGTATAAGTGTGTATGTGTATACATACATACGTGTACAGCTTTAGGAAGAGTAACAAAATGAACAACTGTGCTCATTTCCAAGTCCAAGACATGAAACATTACCAGGATACTGGAAGCCCTCTGTATACCCATCTCAAATCTCATCCCTCTCCCTCTGTGTTTGCTCTGCCCCTCACACACACCGTAACCCTCATCTTGAACTCAGCGTCAGTAATTCGTCACTTATTTTTATAAGTTTACCACGTATGAGTGAAATCCTAAACAATTCTTTAGATTTGTTGGTTTTTGAACTTTGAATAAATGAGATAATGTGTAAATATGACTTAATTCTCTCACTCGGCAACATGTTTGTGAGTTTAATCCAGGCTAACTTATTTTTACAGATGACTGCTGTTGCATTTCATGACAATACCAAATTTGGGTTGCTTACAGTTTTGCTATTATGAACAATGCAGCTCTCAACATTTTTGTGCTGGTCTCTAGCTACACATGTATAAGAGATACTCTAGGATATATATGTAGGAGGGGGATTACTGGCCCAGAAAGTATACACATCTTCAGCTTCACCAAATAATACTATTGGGTTGGCCAAAAAGTTCGTTCGGGTTTTTCTGTAGGATGTTACAGAAAAACCCAAACGGACTTTTTGGCCAAACCCAAAACCATTTTTCCTAATGGTTGTGCTGATTTATTCCACCCACAAGCAATTCATGAAAGTTCCTCTTCCTCCACCTACTGGCCAGCGCTTGGAATTGTCAGACTTCTTAAACTACTGACAATCAAATTATTATATAATTGTATCTTATTGTGGTTTTAATTTGCATTTTTCTTATTACAAATGAAATTGAATATCTTTTCGCATGTTTACAAGCTATTTGCATTTGATCCTCTGTGAAATTTTATTTCTTTTGCCCATTTTTTCTGTTATTCCCTTTGCTATTTCATACAACATTTTGAAAAAACATACATTTTGTATACTAACCATTTGTCCCTCACATGTGTGGCAAAAAGGTGTATCTGTGTTTTTTTTTAAATAATTTTTTTATAATGTAACTTTTTTTCTTATGGCTAGTCTCTTCTTAAAATCAAAAAAATATTCTTTTGTGTTACCTTCTAAAAATTGGGTAGTTTTGTCTTTTATATTTAGAACTCAGAATTGATTATCCTCTACAATGTGAAGTAGAAATTCAATTTTATTTTTCACATATAGATAACCAATTGTCCCAGCATCATTTATAGAAAAGTCCACCATTTTCCAGTCTCTGTCATAAATCAAGATAAGTACATGTAAGGGTTTGTTTCTAGATCCTGATGTTTTCCTCATGGGTCAATATGTTTATACGTACACAAGTGCCATACCATTGTAATGACTATAGCATTATAAAAATTCTTGATAAGTGGAAAGGCAAGCCCCCAACATTATTGTTCTTCTTCTTTAGGAATGTCTTAGCTCCTCTTAGTTCTTTCATATACATCTTAGAGTCAGCTTGTCAATATGGGAATTTTGAATAAAAGTGCATTGAATTCATAGATCAGTTTGGGTAGGGGTAATTGATGCATATTTAAAACAGTAAATCTTACGTTTTGTGACTTTAATGTGGTCCATAAAATAAGGTTTTTAAATAACATTTAAATTTTTTTCTTCTTGCACATCATTTGTTAAACTTCTTTCTAGAGACTTTTTTTTATCTAGGTGCTATTGTAAATGGTGTCTTTAAAACTGCATTTGCTGATGTTTGTTTATTATTTTTGTATCCATCAGCCTTCTACTTACGTATCTGTAAATTATTTTGCATTTTCTACATAGACAATTATGTCATCTGCTACTAATAGCAGTTTTGTCTTTTTCTAGCCTTCCTTCACAGGTTAAAAATTTCCACACAAGCTTGAATGTAAGTGATTATAGCAGGTTCTCATGTTTCGTTCTCAGTAAACCTCTTACATCACTAAATATAATATTTATTATAGATGTTTTATAGCTTTATGAGGTTAAGGAAGTAACCTGCTATTAATGATTTCTTAAGAGTTTATTTTTAAATCACAAGTTAATATTGAATTATATTATTTTTATATTATTTTTAAATCCTGGAATTTCCACTCTGAGTTCAAACTATGGTGACATGGTCACATCTGAACCTAATGAACTCTGAGGACACCTAGAGATGCAGGTAGAGACCTGTGGTCTATGAGCAGCAGTTGACAACTTCAGAATTAATTTAATGGGAACTTAAATAGGACAGAATACTTTCTTGTGATTTGGGCAACGTATACTCTCTCTTCCCAATAATAAGCGAGATCTTAGATTTAAAAGCAGAACAAACAAACAAACAAAAATAGACCAGAGAGGCTGCCAGAAATACAATGCTAAATTATATATGGCAAATATTCTATGGTGGCAGCTTGGAAGATATATGTGTAGATTACCAAACCTAACACAGAACCTTGTACATAGAATTACTTGTATTATGTACATATTACCTACATAATAATAAATGCTTTCTGACTTGCTTGTTGTTGAAAAAGTCTACATTACATTTTGACTGACATTATTTCTAGTCAGTGGTAGAAAACTGTGGTAGTACATACAGAACACTGTACCCTAAATATGTGGTTAGTGTGATATCTGAGACAAATTTGCTTTGAAATACATGTATTTTGTAGTTGTTTTTGAAAGCTCAATAAATAACATTAATATACCTTAGAATTTTAAATAAACCATTTTTTAAAAGCAGTACTCCCAGTTTTAGTAATCCAAATAGTCTCCTTTTAGAGTCACAGTGAAAGATAGAAAATTTGCTTGGCTCCTGAGGGTGTATGGGTGATGATCATTATCAAATAGAGAAAGACAGGTACAGTACATGCCAAGGTGTCTTGAGGCAAAATTTTTTCTTCTTAAATAGATTGATATTTAAACAAAAGTTCTGCTATAGATTTGAATTACAACTCTACCTTTTATGGAGTGTGGGACCTGTTATCCCTGCTAAGTAATTACAATGGCTATAAGTTGTCTTATGCAGATCAAAACATAGGTATATTGACTAGGAAGAATTTTGAGCAAAACTTCCTCCCTTCTCTTCTTCCTTTGGAGGAAATCCTTGAACTCCAACACAGTGTTGCTAAAGGTTCAACTGCCAGCACATTTGACAAATCACTGGGTAGAAATGGAATAATGAGAACAAATTTTGAGACAAGGATTGAAGAGCAAGTATGCATTGGGGAGGTGCAGGGAAGGCCAGCAGAGAAGTGTACAGAAACAATATCCAAATGGGAGCAACACCAGTAAAGGGGGCAGTGTTAAGCCAGCTGTCACACCGGGACATCAGCTGAGCTTCTGCAGCAGGTTCTATTGGAGGAGGATCCGAGTGACGTACCTCCATGGCCATCAGAGACAACAAGTCTCAGATTCAGGAACCCAACAAACTACATACAGGATGAACAGAAATAATTCCACACCTTGTCACCTCACAGTAAAACAAAAGAACACAGAGGACAAAAAGAAGATTTTATAATAAATCAGTGTAATCTTCCATGGGTCAGTGCTCCAGGGAAGAGGCATAGACAGACCAGGTTATCCAGTTTCTGGGTAGTATATAACACAGTTCACCCTGCTGCTAAATCCATATGAAACTGAATTGATCTGGATCTGGGTTTTGTTTTGTTTGTAAAATAAATGCAATTACCATGGATTTTCACAGTTTAGTGAATCTTTAGTGAGTGGTAAGCAAGTTTACAATAGAAAACTAATTATGAAAATTTTTTTGTTGGGGAGGGATGGATTGGGAGTTTGGGATTAGCAGATGCAAACCATTATATATAGAATGGATAAACAACAAGGTTGTACTGTATAGCACAGGGAACTATATTCAATATCCTGTGATTAACCATAATACAAAAGAATTTTTAAAAGAATGTATATGTATATAACTGAATCACTTTGCTGTACAGCAGAAATTAACACAACATTGTAAATCAAAAATTAAAAATAAATAAAATAAAATAAAATAAAAATAAAATTTCAATTTTTGTTAGTCACAAAATTCGCTTTGAGATGGTTTCTCTATTTCCAGAGGACTAGAGTGGATACAAAGATTAGTAGGTTTATCTGTTGAATTATTTGACTAAGTTTTACTTCCTTACTTTTGTGACCTAAATTCTATATACTTAATGACTCTCATTCTAACATTCTCACCTTTATTTTTCTATTTAATCTCATGTGACTATTCACTCTATAATCTCTTAGACACACTGGGAAATATTAAGCCTGTATTACCCTCAGTCGCAGTCTTCTCCTGTTTGTATGGTGCTGTAGGGAGGTTGTACACGATTCATAGTTTAAATGCAAGTCCTGGTGCAGACATGCTCAATTCAGAGATCAGACTCTTAACTAGCTATGTGACCTTGAGCAAATTATTAACTGCTTACAGTTTAGGCTTTCTCACTTCATCCCTTTGAAACTCTATGCTCTAGTGTGTCAGATCACTTCTTGGTTCTCTGAAAACACCATTTCTGTTTGCGCTCAGGGTCTTACAAATGCTGTTCTCTCTAACTGAAACATCTTTCATCTCCTCCCCACCTCCTAGCTCGTTCATCTGGTTAATTTTTACTTATTTTTCAGCTCTTAGTTTATAAATCACCTTCTGGAGGAGGCTCTTCCTGAGCCCTTCAAGTGTTAATTAGCTAGTGAAGTTGCCAATCATTTTATTTTCACCCTGATTTGCTAGTGAAAGGAAGTGAGGCAAAGGGAAGTCAACTGACTTGCTCAAGGTTATCAAACCTGTTAAGGGCAGAGCCAAAACATGATGCCAGGATCATTATCTCCCTTTACTTTCATTACTTCTGCCTTAGGGAGGCCAGCTTCACCATGGTTGCACCCAGATACTATGGAATGCTGAGAAAGAACTTCCAGAAAGAGACCCTCTGTGTATTTCTGGGTGAGGCACATTTCTTTCCCATGAGATGGTAATTCATCAGACCATCTAAGACATCATGACTGCTACTCCTTGCCAGCTCTACCAGCCTCCCTTCACTGGATCATCAGGTGCTATGATCTTAATCTGGACTGAGGCCTATCTCCTGCATTTTCTCCTTGCTGTCAGTGTTAACATGTAACCACGGCAATTTACTTAGCTCTTCTGAGATTTTACATGGGGAACCCGCTGCTCCTCTGTTTGTCCATTTTGCTTTATAAACAATTCACTCAGTTGTCGAAACCAGGGGCCCTGGTTTCATCACAGACTGACTCTCTGCTTTTGCTTTGCATCTGACTGGGATCTAGGTCCTGCCATTTCCATCCCCTTAACAACTCTTATATGAAACTCCTCCTCTCCCTTCCTTGTAAAATTGCCTTAATTATGCCTTTCATCCGTTTTCACTGGACCATTGATGTAACTTCCTAACTGGTCTCCCAGGCTGGCCTGTCCAATCAGTCTTATTGACTGCAAAGTGATTGTTCAAAAGAGCAGGTCTCTTCTGGTCATTCTTTTATCTGAAATTCTTCAGTGGCTGTCTATCACCTGCAGCCAATATCACTGGGCTCAGTTGTGTATTAATTTCCTCAGGCTGCCATAACAAAGTACCATACCATAGACTGAGTGGCTTAAACAACAGAAATGTATTTTCTCATAGTTCTGGAGGCTAGAAGTCCAAGATCAAAGTGTCATTAGGAATGGTTTCCTCTAAAGCCTTTCTCCTTGGCTTGCAGACTCTCATATTCTCCTTGTATGTTCACATGGTCTTCTCTCTGTATGCATCTGTGTCCTAATCTCCTTTTCTTATAAGAACACCAGTCACAGTGGATCAAGGCCCACCCTAATGACCTCATTTTTTCTTAATTACCTTTTAAAATAGGCTATCTTCAAATAAGGTCACATTCTGAGGTAATGAGGATTAGGATTTCAACATCTGAATTTTAGGGGGGACAACTTCTGTATATAAATAAGTGGCTTACTCATCTTATTCTTTATAAAAATTCTTATTATTTGCCCACATGATAAGCCTCAAAACATACAAAACTCTATTAGTTGGCCCAAGAACTGACTCAGTCTTCTTTGAGCCTTTCAAAATTTAATATCCCTCTAACAGAAAGAGATCCAAATTCCTAACTATCTTTATGATCATTCCATAACACTTTACTCAACATGCTGTTGATCATTCAGAATCTAAAACTTGTACCATTGACTAGGTAAACTGGTTATATTTATTTACTGAAGAAAAAAATATGTGTACTTCATAAAAATTTAAATGGTAAAAAAGGTTATACAGTAAAAAAACAACAACAACAAAACACCCAAATCTGTCCCTCTCATTCAAGATCTTTGTTTCTCTTTCCCAGAAAATGTTAGGATTATTAATTTTCTATGTGTAGGTATCTTGGAAAAAATATTCTATACATAAATTAGCACATATGTTTATGCACTGTGTCTGTTCATGTTTCTTTTTACGGTACACATGGGGAGATACCATGCATGCTGTTCTGCACCTTGCTTGCTTTGTGCAAAAATATGTTTTGGTGACTGTTCAATTTCAGAAAGTATTTTCAAATGTTTCCTTAGAGGTAGAGAGATGTGAGGCATAGTATTTTATTGTTGGAATGTATCATTATTTAGTTAAGAAGTTCTATATAGATATAGCTAAGTTTCCTCTAGTCTTTTGCGTCTTTTGCTCTAATTACAGTATGTAATTTCTTTCCCTTGCCTAATTGCATTGTCTACTTCCCAAACTCTGTTATATAATAATGGTGGTTCCAGACATCCTTGTCTCAAGTTCAGCCTTTCAAGCTATTCCTTCTATTTTTCCACCATTAGACTAGATGCTGATTTTGACTCCTGTTATACATATAGGTTGTTACTATTGTTATTTTTAATATTTTAGAAATATCTGTTGGAACACTTTTCCACCCTTCATGTTTCTTTTTAAATTGAAGTAGTTCAATTTGCATAACATTCCTATTCTCTACTCATTCCTTTTGATTCTGTTCAGTGGAGAAATAACTTGCCTTATTTGGAAAGAATGAATTGGTAATGCTCAGTTCCGTACTTCCCATTTTACTCTTGGAAGCAGACCCTCCATGTGGATGAGCTCCCTCTTGTTCAGCATTTGCAATGACTTGATGGCTGTCTCCTTATTTGTAGTATTCAGTTGGCAGCCTATTTGACACATACTAAGCTGTCTTCCAATGTTTTTTTAATCAATATTAAATACTGATTTTATTCCATTTGTCTTTCATTTGACTTTTTTTTTGCATATTTTTAGTGCTGAGATGGTTTCTTGAGCTCTTTAGACACCCCAAAAATATGATTGTAAATGTGCAATCGTATTTTTTTAAGAGCTTTAAAAATCTAGAATGGGTGTTTAATCCATCTTTAGCAATAACTACAGATAATTTAACCTATTGTCAGTTTATTAATATAGGCACATAGTATGTGCTGAATACTTATTAAATAAAATTTTTAAATCACTGTATTTGTGTATTCATAAATAAATACAACACAGCCTTCACAGTTTTGTGCTTTAAGGTATGATTCCTAAATTTACTCCTTTTCACACCATATCAGTTAAAAACCATCAATAAAGAACACCATGGGGATGTGTTTTATTCTGTTCTAATTTTAGAGGCTAAGAAAGAGTTTTATTTCCACTCAGATATGGTACCAGAAAGGTGTCTTATAGAACAAATTAATATACTACAATTATCTGCACATATAAATAATGTTATAGCTACCAAAATATAATAGCCTCTGGACAATGGAGACAATAACAATCATAATTACAAGAGTAAATCATTCCCTATATTGATATTTGATAAAGTAGTAGATTTAAACCAAGACCCCCATCTTTCTTTTGTGTTAGGAAAGAAATTGTACTTTGGGTTTGTTTTCAGGGACTGAAGTAAATATCAATTATTTTAAATTATTTCTTTAGGTTTCTTTGAATGCAACATGTTGATGGTGATACACATTAAAGTGGCAAAAAGTTCTGTTTTGAAAGGGTTTTATGTGTAAAGTTCCTAGAAATAGGAATGTGTAGGTTAAAGGTATTTCTGTCATAGCTAGACCTGACTTATGTGTGAACCCCAACTTTAGCACATACTAGTTGTGACTTTGAAAAAGTTACTTACCCTCTCAGAACCTCAGATTCTATATTTGTAAAATGAGAAGGAAAATAGGAGTTCCACTTAAACCCTTATAGAGCTGTTGTAAGTATTAAATAAAGAAGAAAAGGTAATGCATGTAACACAGTACCTAACATACCAGGAATATATTAAGTTTACAATAAACATTAGTAGATACTGTTTATTTTAATATAATTGTTGACATTCATATTAACTTTCTTCCCTTTATCCCCTCCATCATTAAAATCTACATATAACTCTTTCGTGACAAATGCATCTTAATGAAATTACAGGTAGTTCCAACAAAGCTCAAAACCTATTGTTTATCATCCATTTCATTGTCCCCTCTACTTAAGCATGAATAAATTATTGTTACTTGGCAAGGTAAAGCTGAGTTGGAATGCATGTACAGTTTCCTTTTCTTTGGAAATGCACCATATGACCAGTATGTAAATAAGTCAAAAAATGTGGTTTTTATCTGAGACTTTTTCTTGCTCATAAATTACAACTTTTTCCTCTAACAAGTTAAGTGGAGATTATTTAGGATAAGGAATAAGGATTTTGTCATCCACTCCCTGCCCCTTTCCCGTTGTAATGACTCAGATTTCCTGCATAAGAAAGTTAGAGCAACCAAAGGACATTTTAATGTGACTACTAAGTATTAATAAGCCTTTATTATGACTTTTTGAAATGAGTACTGTTTAAAAACACTTCAAAGAGCATTAGTTAATGTAATTATGAGCATTCTACATTCTGTACAATTATTTCATTTATACTTCATTTTCACGGTTAAGATACCAAATAGTGGTTAAATTTTAACTTTGTGTTATTTGTGATTACAATCAAGTGAAAATAATATGTACACTAAAATCTCTGGGGCAATACACTCAAATTTTGATAGCATTCTTATTTTCAGACTGTGACTATAGTGACAACTGTACTTCTGATTTTTCTCTTCCTCTTTCTCTTCTTTCATTCAGATTTTCTGTAACTTTCAAATTTTCTGTAATGAACACGTATAACCTCATAACCTTCATTTAAAAAAAAATTCCAAGGTTATGTTTAAACGACCCATAACGTCTAGATGAAAGTCAAGATCAGGTCTACTATTTAAACATACTAGTGAAAGAAGGTTCATCTCTTCCACAAGTAACATTTTAATTTTCCTTATTATTATGGCCAGAAAAGGTTTTACCAAGTTTTATTAAAATTTCTTACAAATATGCTCATGAAAACTTTTTATAGTCATTGTTCTTTTCTATGCATTTACATCCAGTGCTTTTTAAAATCATTGCCAAACTTTTGTGCTCATGAGATATGGGCTCCCTCTAGTGGCCAAATTAATTACGGAAAATCAACGTGAGATGGATGGATAGATAGATGATAGATATAGATAGATAGATAGATAGATAGATAGATAGACAGACAGACAGATATAGATAGGCTATACTATGGATCTATCTAGTAGATCTATCTATCTATCTATCCATATCTAGCTAGCTAGCTATCTAGAAGAGAGGCTTCTTATTGAGGCCTCTTTTCTAGATATCTAGAAAAGATATATAAACCCTTACATGTGTGGATTACTTCTAAGGAGAATCAACAAATGCTTAATCCATGTATTTAATCAATTTTAATTGAGGTAAAATTTACATGCAATAAAATTTTCCGTTCTAAGTGTGTAACTTGTTGAGTTTTGACAAATGTATAGACCATGTACAATACCACAAGCAAAACATAGAAAATTTTCATCACCCCCAAAAGTTCTTTTGTACCCTTTTGGAGTCAGCCCCAGACAAGCAGTATGGAATAGTAATGGTGGAAACAGACATCCTTGTCTTCTGTTAATCTTAGGTATCTTTCACCACGAAGTGAACACATCGTTAGCTGTGGGTTTTCATAGACGTCCTTTATAAGCTTAATGAATATTCCTGTATTTATAGTTTTCTGCAAGTTTTAAATTTTTTTCATGGATGAATGTTGAATTATGTCAAATACTTTTTCTACATCTATTGAGATCATCATTGTTTTTTTCGTCTTTGATCTCTTGCTATGGTGAATTACATTGATTGATTTTTTTTTTAAGTTATACAATTTTTATTTATTTATTTATTTATTTATGGCTGTGTTGGGTCTTCGTTTCTGTGCGAGGGCTTTCTCTAGTTGCAGCAAGTGGGGGCCACTCTTCATCGCGGTGCGCGGGCCTTTCATTATTGCGGCCTCTCTTGTTGCGGAGCACAGGCTCCAGACGCGCAGGCTCAGTAATTGTGGCTCACGGGCCTAGTTGCTCCGCGGCATGTGGGATCTTCCCAGACCAGGGCTCGAACCCGTGTCCCCTGCATTGGCAGGCAGATTCTCAACCACTGCGCCACCAGGGAAGCCCCACATTGATTGATTTTTGAATGTTGAACCAGATTTACATTCCCAGGATAAACCTCAGTTGATCATGATATATTTCCCTTTTTATATATTGTTTTATTAAATTTGCTAGTTTTTTTGAAGATTTCTGTTACTATGTTGTTGAGGGATATTGGTCTATAGTATCTTTTCTTGTAATGCTTTTGTATCAGGGCAACAGTGGCCTTATAAATGAGTTGGGAAGGTTCCTGCCTCTTCTATTTTCTGAGAAATTCACATAATATTGTTACTATTGTTTTATTAAATGTTTGAGAGAAATCATCTGTGAAGCCCACTAAGCCTGGAGATTCTTTGTCAGAAGATAATTAATTAGTAATTTGATTTTTAAAACTTTCATGGAATTATTCAATTTTTAAATTTCTTTTTGGGTCAACTTTTGATGATTTGTGTTTTTAAATAAATTTGTCTGTTTTATTTAGTTTGCCAAATATATTTTATTAAATTTTTATGTCACTGTACTGTTTCATTTTTTATTTTTTAAATTTAATTTTTTTGTTTAATTTTTATACAGTATTTAAAAGTTACTTTCCAGTTACAGTTATTACAAAATATTGGCTACATTCCCTGTGTTGTGCAATACATCTCTGAGCCTATCTTAATAGTTTGTGCCTCCCACCCCCTCCCACTACATTGTTTTAAAATGAACTAACTAGTGGGTGACAAAGCCTATAAGTGCAAAGGGCAGCAAGAACTAAAACATGTTCTCCCCAGAGTGACACATCCCTTTCTCCTCGTTACAATACTTGACATGCTTTTCGAGTTTCCAGGCTTTCTACTCAAAAGGCTACCTGCTTCCTCTTGAACAGTGTTCCTGTACTACAGCCCTGCTCACCTCATGTGGGGTGCGTGCCCCTGGTGGAGGCTGGCTGATGGCTGCCCTGGGCACATGGCTGGCCCATGTCTCCATCCCACCTTTTTTTTTTTTTTAATAGATCTTTATTGGAGTATAATTACTTCACAATATTGTGTTAGTTTCTGTTGCATAAAAAAGTGAATCAGCCATATGCATACACATGTCCCTATATCCCCTCTCTCTTGAGCATTCCTCCTATCCTCACTATCCCACCCCTCTAGGACATCGGAAAGCACCAATCTGATCTCCCTGTGCCATGCTGCTGCTTCCCACCAGCCAACTATTTTACATTCGGTAGTGTATATATGTTGATGCTACTCTCACTTCATCCCAGCTTCTCCCTCCCACCCCATGTCATCAAGTCCATTCTCTATGCCTATCTCTTTATTCCTGCCCTGCAACTAGGTTCATCAGTACCATTTTTTTTTTAAGATTCCATATATATGCGTTAGCATACGGTATTTGTTTTTCTCCTTCTGACTTACCTCACTCTGTATGACAGACTCTAGGTCCATCCACCTTACTTTAAATAACTCAATTTCGTTTAATTGAGTAATATTCCACTGAGTAATATTCCACTGTATATACTTGCCACATCTTCTTTATACATTCATCTGTCAATGGACACTTAGGTTGGTTCCATGTGCTGGCTATTGTAAATAGTGCTGCAATGAACATTGTGGTGCATGTCTCTTTTTGAATTATTGTTTTCTCAGGGTATATGCGCAGTAGTGGGATTGCTGGGTCATATGGTAATTCTATTTTTAGTTTTTTAAGGAACCTCCATACTTTTTTCCATAGTGCTTGTATCAATTTACATTCACACCAACAGTGTAGGAGGGTTCCCTTTTCACCACACCCTTTCTAGCATTTATTGTTTCTAGCTTTTTTGATAATGGCCATTCTGACCAGCGTGAGGTGATACCTCATTGTAGTTTTGATTTGCATTTCTCTAATACTTAATGATGTTGAGCATCTTTTCATGTGCCTCTTGGCCATCTGTATGTCTTCCTTGGTGAAATGTCTATTTAGGTTTTCTGCCCATTTTTAACTGGATTGTTTGTTTTTATGATATGAGCTCCATGAGCTGTTTGTATATTTTGGAGATTGATCCTTTGTCTGTTGTTTCGTTGGTAAATATTTTCTCCCATTCTGAGGGTTGTCTTTTTGTCTTGTTTATGGTTTCCTTTGCTGTGAAAAAGCTTTTAAGTCCCATTTGTTTTTTTTTTTTTTCTGTTACTCTAGGAGGTGGGTCAAAAAAGATCTTGCTGTGGTTTATGTCAAAGAGTGTTTTTCCTATATTTTCCTCTAAAAGTTTTATAGAGTCTGGTCTTACATTTAAGTCTATAATCCATTTGGAGTTTATTTCTGTGTATGGTGTTAGGGAGTGTTCTGATTTCATTCTTTTACATGTAGCTGTCCAGTTTTCCTAGTACCACTTGTTGAAGGGGCTGTCTTTTCTCCATTGTATGTTCTTGTTCTTGCCTCCTTTGTCATAAAGTAGGTGCCCATATGTGTGTGGGTCTTACCCTGGACATTCTATCCTGTACCATTGATCTATATTTCTGTTTTTGTGTCAGTACCATACTGTCTTGATTACTGTAGATTCGTGGTATAGTTTGAAGTCAGGGAGCCTGTTCCTCCAACTCCGTTTTTCTTTCTCAAGATTGCTTTGGCTATTCGGGGTCTTTTGTGTTTCCATACAAATTGTAGGATTTTTTGTTCTAATTCTGTGAAGAATGCCATTGGTAGTTTGAAAGGGATTGCACTGAATCTGTAGATTGCTTTGGGTAGTATAGTCATTTTCACAATATTGATTATTCCATTCCAAGAACTTAGTATATTTCTCCATCTGTTTATGTCGTCTTTGATTTCATTCATCAGTGTTTTATAGTTTTCTGAGTACAAGTCTTTTGCCTCCTTAGGCAGGTTGATTTCTAGGTATTTTATTCTTTTTGTTGCAGTGGTAAATGGGAGTGTTTCCTTAATTTCTTTCTGATTTTTTGTTGTCGGTGTCTAGGAATGCCAGAGATTTCTGTGCATTAATTTTGTATCCTGCAACCTTACCAAATTCATTGATTAGTTCTAGTAGTTTTCTGGTGGCATCTTTAGGGTTTTCTATATATAATATCATGTCATCAGCAAATAGTGACAGTTTTACTTCTTCTTTTCCAATTTGTATTCCTTTTATTTCTTTTTCTTCTCCTATTGCTATGGCTAGGACTTCCAAAACTCTGTTGAGTAAGAGTGGTGAGAGTGGACATCTTTGTCTTGTTCCTGACCCTGGTGGAAATGCTTTCAGTTTTTCACCAGTGAGTATGATGCTTGCTGTGGGTTTGTCATATATGGCCTTTATTTATATTGAGGAAGGTTCCATCTATGCCTATTTTCTGGAGAGTTTTTATCATAAAATTGGTGTTGAATTTTGTTGAAAGCTTTTTCTGCATCTATTGAGATGATCATATGGTTTTTACTCCTTAATTTGTTAATGTGGTGTATCACACTGATTGATTTGCATATATTGAAGAATCCTTGCATCCCTGGGATAAATCCCACTTGATCATGGTGTATGATCCTTTTAATGTGCTGTTGGATTCTGTTTGCTAGTATTTTGTTCAGGATTTTTGCATCTATGTTGATCAGTGATATTGGTCTATAATATTCTTTTTTTGTGATATCTTTTTCTGGTTTTGGTATCAGGATGATGGTGGCTTCATAGAATGAATTTGGGAGTGTTTCTCCCTCGCAACTTTTTGGAAGAGTTTGAGAAGGATCAGTGTTAGCTCTTCTCTAAATGTTTGATAGAATTCGCCTGTGAAGCCATCTGGTCCTGGACTTTTGTTTGTTGGAAGATTTTTGATTATGGTTTCAACTTCATTACTTGTGATAGGTCTATTTATATTTTCTAATTCTTCCTGGTCAATCTTGGAAAATTGTACCTTTCCAAAAATTTGTCCATTTCTTCACGGTTGTCCATTTTATTGGTATATAGTTGTTTGTAGTAGTCTCTTATAATCCTTTGTATTTCTGTGGTGTCAGTTGTGATTTCTCCTTTTTCATTTCTAATTGTATTGATTTGCATCCTCTCCCTTTTTTTCTTGATGAGTGTGACTAAGAGTTTATCAATTTTGTTTAACTTCTCAAAGAACCAGCTTTTAGTTTTATTGATCTTTGCTATTGTTTTCTTTGTTTCTATTTCATTTATTTCTGCTCTGATATTTATGATTTCTTTCCTTCTACTGACTTTGGGTTTTCTTTGTTCTTCTTTCTCTAGTTGTTTTAAGTATAGGGTTAGATTGTATATTTGAGATTTTTCTTGTTTCTTGAGGTGAGATTGAATTGCTATAAACTTCCCTCTTAGAACTGCTTTTGCTGTGTACCATAGGTTTTGGGTGGTCGTCGTGTTTTTGTTGTCATTTATTTCTATGTAATTTTTTATTTCTTCTTTGATTTCTTCAGTGATATCTTGGTTATTTAGTAGCACACTGTTTAGTCTCCATGTATTTGTGTTTTTTACAGTTTTTTTCCTGTAATTGATTTCCAGTCTCATAGCACTGTGGTCAGAAAAGATGCCTGATACAATTTCAATTTTCTTAAATTTTCCAAGGCTTGATTTGTGACCCAAGATGTGATCTATCCTGGAGAATGTTCCATGTGCACTTGAGAAGAAAGTGTATTCTGCCACTTTCGGGTGGAATGTTCTATAAATATCAATTAGATCTATCTGGTCTATTGTGTCATTTAAAGCTTGTGTTTCCTTATTTACTTTCTGTTTGGATGATCTGTCCATTGGTGTAAGTGGGGTGTTAAAGTCCCCTACTATTATTGTGTTATTGTCGATTTCTCCTTTCATGGTTGTTAGCATTTGCCTTATGTATTGAGGTGCTCCTATGTTGTGTGCATAAACATTTATAATTGTTACATCTTCTTGGATTGATCCTTTGATCACTATGCAGTGTCCTTCCTTATCTCACCACAGGAGCTTCCGCCTGCCCCTGGGCTCACGAATTAAGATCCTGTAAGCTGCTGGGGGCAGAAAGAAAAAAAAAAGAAAGGACAATAACAAAGTAAAAAATAAAATTAGACTAGGAAACTAACAGATATGTTAGAAAGAGTGTAAAAATAAAAATATAGATGAATCAACAACCGGAAGGTACATCAGTACCACAATAGTAAAAAAAGTGGAGGGAAGAGAAAAAAAAAAGGTGGTGGGGGGGAAGGTCTTGGCTGTGGATAGTGGGGCCTAAGCAAGGGTGAGGTTTGGGTGGTGGGCGGGACCAATGCTCAAGACCCACAGGGCTGGAAAAGGCCCTGGGGGCTGTGGGGGGTGTGGCTTAGGCTCAAGGAACAGAAGGGGCCCAGGCGTTCCCCCCACCCTTGGTCTCAGAAGGCAGGGGACCTCACCTGGGAGCCCAGCAGGCTTCCTGGGCTCGAGTGGGTGGGGCAAACGCCCTCCTCTCCTCTCCTGCTTCTGGGGTCTGGGAGGGCCCCTTCCACCTGCCTCTCCTGATCTCCCCGGCCTCCCTCCTAGGCCCCCAGGACCAATGTGGGCAGAGGAGAGGAAGGGGGGCTTGGAGGGCAGAGGACCCACCCGGGAGCTCAGCAGGCTCCCCAGCCCAAGTGGGCCAGGTGATCGCCCGTCACTCCTCTCCCGCTCTTCCCAGAGAGTCCCTCCCACCTGTCTCTCCTGATCTCCCCGCCTCAGGGGAGCTGATCTTGTCTGGCCTCCACTTCTCTTACCCCCTCGCTCCCCCTACATCCCACTGGCTCTCTCTGGAGTTTCTCCCTTCTCCTTGGGAGTCAGAGTTCCCCACCGGCGGCCGGCAGGTGCCCTAGTTGTGGGGAGACACTAACTCCGTGTCTTCCCACACCACCGTCTCATTAAATATTTTTATATTATTACTTTATTAACATTTTAATGCATTTATGTCTGTAGTGATATCTCCTCTTTCATTCCCTATGTTGATAATTTGTGCCTTTATGAGGGAATTAACTGTGCCTTATCTACAGTCTAATAAGTTAGCCCTCTACAGTTTTATGAAGACTTACAGAAGACATGAGACTGCTGGATGGAGACAAAGAAATTTGTTACAGCAAAAGTAGTTGCCAAAAATGACCAATCCAAAAAGAAAATGAAGAAAATATTTCCATTTACAATAGCACCAAAAAGTATAAAATACTTAAAAATAAACCTAACCAAGGAGGCCTTTTACACTGAAAATTGAAAAATATTGTTGAAAGAAATCAGAGGAGACATAAATAGATGGAAAGATATTCTGTGATCATGGATTGGAAGACTTATTATTGCTAAAATGCCAATATAACTCAAAGCAATCTACAGATTTAATGAAATACCTATCAAAGTCCCAATGCCGTTTTTGGAAGAAGTAGAAAAATCCATTCTAAAATTCATATGGAATCTTAAGGGGCCTTGAATACCCAAAACAATCTTGAAAAAGGAGAACAAAGTTGGAGGTCTCACACTCTCTGATTTAAAAATTTATTACAGAGCCACATGTATCAAAAGATGTGGTGCTGGCAAAAAGCAGACATATAGAACAATGGAATAGAATAGAGAGCTCAGGAACAAACCCTTACATGTGTGATCAAATGATATAGACCAAAAACCGTAGTTGCTGGAGTATTAACGTCATCGTTCCATTTTCCCAGGCCCCACATACCACAGGGTGATGTGGAAGACCAGATGAAGCCTGCATGTGTAGTGGGTTGCACCACAGAAGAGGAACTCTGAGCTTAAGGAGCCCATCACTTTTTTTGGCAAGCAGTAAGCAAGTATCCTCTTTGTACACAGGGAGAATTTACCTCATCTCTCAGAATTACCTTGAAGACCCCTGAGAAATGGCCCAGGTAAAAAGTGGTCAGGGTCTAGTCTTAACACTCGGCAAGACAAGTAGGAATGCGAATACATGTAGGAATGCACTGCCTCCTTACAGTCCTCTTTTTCTCTAATTAGTCTACCTGAAAGTTTATCAATTGTATTGATCTTTTACAAAAATTTGCTTTTTATTTCATTAACTTCCTCTGCTGTTTTTCTGTTTCCTATAATTTAGCTCTTATCTTTAGCTCAACTACTATTTTTCTAATTTGTTAAGATAGAAGCTTAGGCCATTGATTTTATTTTTAATGTAATTTTTATTTTATATTGGCATATAGTTGATTTACAATATTGTGTTAGTTTCAGGTGTACAGCAAAGTGATTCAGTTATACATATATCCATTCTTTTTCAGATTCTTTTCCATATAGATTATTACAGAATATTGAGTAGAGTTCCCTGTGCTATACATAGGTCCTTGTTGATTATCTATTTTATATATAGAAGTGTTTATATATTAATCCCAAACTCCTAATTTGTCTTCCCCCTTTGGTAACCATAAGTTTGTTTTTGGAGTCTGTGAGTCTAGGTATCTCCTCACACCAGTCAGAATGGCCATCAACAAAAAGTCTACAAACAATTAATGCTGGAGAGGGAGTGGAGAAAATGGAACCCTCCTACACTGTTGGTGGGAATGTAGATTGGTACAACCCCTGTGGAGAACACGTTCCTTAAAAAACCAGAAGTAGGACTACCATATGATCCAGCAATCCCACTCCTGGACATATATCCAGAGAAAACCATAATTGGAAAAGATACATGCACCCCAACGTTCATTGCAGCGTTGTTTACAATAGCCAAGACATGGAAGCAACCTAAATGTCCATCGACAGGTGAATGGATAAAGAAGATGTGGTACATATATACAATGGAATATTACTCAGCCATAAAAAAAGAATGAAATAATGCCATCTGCAGCAACATGGATGGACCTAGAGATTATTAGACCATTGATTTTTGACCTTTACTCTTTTCTAAAATAAGCATTTAAGGCTTCCAATTTCTCCAAAAGTACTGCTTTAGCTGCATTGCTCAATTTTGATACATTCTCTTTTCATTTTCCTTTTCATGTTTTCTTTGTCCCATGGATTATTAGAAGTTTGTTATTTTTTTACCTACAGAATCAAAGTGATTTTCTTTGATTCCTGGATGTACCACTTACTAGACTTGTAGCTTTGTGCCAGTTCCTTAATTTCTTTGAAGTGCAAATATATAATATGTAAAATGGGAATAATAAGAGACTCTACCTCCCAGAACTATTGTGAAGATTAAATGAAGCAATCTATGTAAAGGACATAGAAGAGTGCCAACAGAATAAGTCTACAGAAACTGCTAGCTATTACTATTGATATTTTTATGACTTTTAATTTAATGAATAGAACAGTTCACAAAAATAATCCTGTATTTTTTTTAAAGATTTTTTTGATGGGGACCATTTTTAGAGTCTTTATTGAATTTGTTACAATATTGCTTCTGTTTTATGTTTTGGTGTTTTGGCTGCGAGGCATGTGGGATCTTAGCTCCCTGACTCGGGATCGAACCCACACCCCCTGCACTGGAAAGCAAAGTCTTAACCACTGGACCGCCAGGGAAGTCCCAATAATCCTCTATTTTTAACATGTAAATTATTTTTAATTTTCTCAATTATGTATTTTTCGTTTTGTGCACACCTTTTTCTATATTTTCCATTATCCCTTTAGGCTGGACTACAGGAAAAATTTTTAAAAAATACTTAATTCAAAGGCATAAAGATACTTCTGTCTGTTTCCTTCTTCATTATTATCACTAGTTAGATAAGATGTCTGATTGACCCCT
Organism: Balaenoptera acutorostrata; assembly: GCF_949987535.1. Taxonomy (NCBI): domain Eukaryota; kingdom Metazoa; phylum Chordata; class Mammalia; order Artiodactyla; family Balaenopteridae; genus Balaenoptera; species Balaenoptera acutorostrata. The sequence goes on along the minus strand of NC_080068.1, from coordinate 52,260,471 downwards.
GCCATCCCATAAAGGATAGTAACCTTGCAATGACCAAACCGCTTATTTGTCTAGTATAACTTCCTTGTTCCTGCTCCCTTCTGCCTACAAGCCTTTCATTTTGTGAAAGACATGCTCCTTAGAGCTCCTTTCTATCTGCTAGGTTGGATGCTGCCTGATTCAAATTGATTTTTGCTCAAATAAACTCTTAAAATTTAAAAGCATGCCTCACTTCATCTCTTAACATATCCCAGCATAATGAATGGCCATTCTGATTTTTACTTTTTCAAAGGGAGCTGATGTTTTGTTTTCTCACTACAAATTCACCACATAACACAGGTTCCTAGGTTGTGTAACCTTAATCATAGACTCTAGAAAATAATAGACATTGGCCAATTTTTCCCCTCCAAAGTGGAGATGATAAGGTAGCGCTATAGAAATCCTTAGGGGCAGGCCTTGCTCAGCCAGGTCCTCCTCCTCCCTCCACACACACTTTTCTTTCGTTCTCCTGCTCTCTAGGTATCCCAAGGTCTCACTAAGGGAAACAGAGAACCTGTAACACCCTTCTTGCTTTTAATGAAATTCCAGGTAGCCTATTGTGGGGCGGAGCTCTGGTTTGGGAGAAAGGGGGCGTGCTGCTTGAACTGATTAGACGCTTTCCTTGTGTCCTCGCTATGGGCACATCAGCAGCGTGCCCAGTGGGTGAGAAGCCAAGTCGCCGCCGGGCCACATCGCAAACCAACAGTCTCTAGACGCACCTGCCAGTACTCTTCCCAGCTTAGGATTTGGGTCCCGGCCCCGCCCCCTGACGGTCCAGGGGTTCCTTCGGCCCCGCCTCCGGCCCTCACTCGGCTCCTGGCCCCACCCGTGCGTGGTGCCCTCGGGAACCCTCGGCTGGAGGGACTCGCTCTCCCGCCGAGCCCGGTCGGGGCAGAGCCCGGCCTGCAGCTGCGAGGACCGGAGCGGCGGGAGGTGGCGCCTCTGGCCTGGAGCCGGGATTCGCGGCCATGACAGTGTCGGCCCGCGCCTTCTGGCTGCTCCGCGGCCGCCTGGGCCGAGTGTCGGCGCTGGGCCGGAGCGCGGTGTCGCTCTTGGCGGCGCCGGGAACGGCCGGGCGCGCGTTGCGGGGCTTTCGGAGCAGCGGCTTGAGGTACGGAGCGCTCCCGGACGCTCGACCTCCTCGGGTCAGGGCGCTCCCGGGTGCGAAGCCGCTGGCTGTGGGAGGGGCGGCGGCCGCTGGCGCGGGCGAGGCCCTAACGCGTGAGGCCGGGGGCTCCGGGCAGCCGTGCGGCGGGGCTGGGGGCTAGGCCGTCCTTGGCCCCCTACTTGGCCTTGAGGTCCGGCCGGGCGGGTAGCGTCGGCCTCGAGTCAGGCACCTTGGCCGCGCTCTGCGCTCCCGGGAACTACAGCAGGTGCGGTTGAATGACTGAGGAAGATCTTTAAGGCCCAGAGGAGAGAGGCCCTAAAAACACGTGGTCTGCTTGTTTGAAGCATTTGTTTTGGTTTGGGTTATTGTTGTGTTTCGTAAACAAAGGAGTGGGCGACAGCCAGATGGTTTAGTAGTGTTTGAGTTTCTGACTTTCTTTGTTGGTGGTAATACTGAGGTCTTTTCCAGCTCTAAAATTCTGAATGATTTCACAAAATAAGGCATTCATCTTGACTTCTCAGTCTTTTTCTGTATGGCGCTTCTCGAATCTCTGTAGTCTTAGATTGACGTGCTCAGTCTTAGATTCACTGCATCTCTTTGGACCTTGTTGCTGGCTGGCAGATTGTGAGTATGGTTTTAACTGTTCTGCACAAATAGTGCCCAGGAGCACTTCACCCGTCCGTCATCTACTTGTAGCTGCAAGCTCAAATCTAAGAAGCTAAAAATATATTCCCTTGACCCAGAGCCAGTGAGTCCAGAAGAGATTCTGTTTTCAGACTTTAAGGGCTTCCAGTAACGTGCTTTCACTGCGGTTTCATGTGACCAGAGATTGTGTCTTACTCGTCTTTTTGTATCCCCAATGCCCAGCACTGTACCTGGAAGAAAGTAAAGATCGGCAATGTGGAAACATAGCTACTGCTGTTTTAACTTAAATTGATTAACTCTTCATTGTATATATTTGGACCTTAGTCTTGAGTGACTGAAATTAAAAACAAATATTCCCTATCGGGTTTACTTTGGACGAGGTTTCTATGGACTACTTGTCCTCCACGAGGATATGTGAAAAAATAACAGTGACTCAGAGTTCTGATTGTGGAAGCTCTCATGGTGTCTGAAAAAATTTGCCAGTTGGTTTGGAATTATCGACTCTACAACCTAGGAAAAGCAGATTCTGTAGAATTCTATTTGGATTACAGGTTTGAAGGAATTATGCGCTCTAGTCGCCTTTTTTAGATAATTATTTTTGGAATTTCAGTTATTTTACGGCTTCTTTCCAGAGTGAAGGTAACCTTTTTCAAATTGTATAGGTTGGTTAATTTCCCTTTGTCAGCTGATGTAAATAGACAACCTCATCACCCTATCTTCTCCAAGGACATTGAATGAGAGCCACGACAGTTAAAACCCCAGCATCTCATTGAAGCCACTTGCTACACACATGCGCCACCCATACGGATAATTGAGATCTTTTTAAAGTGAATTAATGACCTCTATAATTTAAAGTAATTGAGTGCAGTAATTTTGGAAAGCTATTTTAATACAAAGAAGCATTGCTTTCAACCCAGCTGCTTTCAGCTCCATTTGATGCAGATTATATCTGTATAAAAATAAATAATACCTTTGATAGGTTTTAATTTTTTCAAGGCAGTACTAATTAGGTTAGGATAGGGTGGTGTTTTTGACATCCTCTTGGCACTGAGTACCATATATGAAGGTGAGGTTGGCTGTAAGGTTGAGAAACACCTGTGGACTGGTGGGGCTCGGGTGGGGAGGAATGCAGACAGCGTGTCGATGCTCATTGGTGTCTCTTTTCTCTTCTAGGACCAGCAGAGAGAAGAGATTCCATCTTCCAGAGGTCGCCACTGTCTGCCTCCCCACTTGTCCCCATCCTCAGTCATCTCTTTTAATATGTAGTGACTCATTAGTTGTCTAGTTCTTCATAGTGAATGTGGTTTAAGTCTGACATCATCCTATTGACTTAAAATTTGAGCCTTAGTGTTACTCTTTCTGAAAAGTGTCTTTGAGTTTGATAAACTCTTTCCACAATGATATTGACTGTTCTCAATTAACAGATTTATTACCAGTTTCTGGTACAGAGCCTTAAATGAAAAATAAAAAAGTATTTTTGATTATTTTTTTATATTTTTGGCTAATTAGATACCTGTAGTAATGGAATATATAAATACTTTTTTAGTGGAGAATTTTTTTTTAAATAAGCAGAATTTCAAGAAATAATGTTTGACAGAATTTGAAAGTTACAAAACCTTGAGATATCATTTAATATTTATATCTCAATGGTTTCCCTTTAAAATTTGCCGTGAGTTTTTTTTCCCGTTTACTCATGAAAAAATAGATTTATTAATTGGAAGAAAATATATTTAATGCCAAAGAAATAAATAAATAGCCCTTCTATTTGTTGCAGCTTATTATTTCTTAAAATGAATTACCTAAACAGCCAAAAAGTTACAAATAAAAAATTCTTGGTGATTAAATTTTCCAATTTTGCCTCACTGTGTGAGGAGTTTACAAATCAAAATGTACTTGGGTTGTAGACATCGCATGAGTCCGGCCCAGTGTTTTTCAGGGTTTGGAGCTGGGCAGCAGTCTATCCCGTTCGGAGGCAAGGTTAACAGACTTTGTACATTAATGCCGTGCTCAAATCAGATTTGCAGGTGTTCTACAGCGGGGACTTCCCTAAACGCTGCTTTATTGCCTGAACTCATTTTTAGTAACTAAATGGATATCCCAAGCATTTGTTCCATATTTATGCTATTGTTCAGTAGTCCAAAAAAAATTAACTTGGCAGATTTCCCCTTTTTTCCCTGTCTTACTTTGATTCCTTTCAGCATTTGCAAAATTTTGTGTACTGACCTACAGCTGTTTTTGGAAGCCTCACCTTTTCTTTGTGTCTCACTGCCAATGGCTTTATCATTTTTGCAGCTAGGCCAGCATTTTAAAAAAACTACATTTTTGGAGCTAGTAAGAGATAAGCGGTTTATGTTATTTAAATAATAATGTCTTGTAGAGCGGATAGTTTAATAATTTTAAAAAGACAAATTTTATTTATAAGGCTGTTCATTTTTCTTCAGACTCTCTCCTCTAATACTTACTCAGTTTCTCTCTCTGCTATAGAATTATTTGATTTAAAGATCCTTTTATCCTCATGTGAAGCTTGAAGGACCCAGACTCCAGTTAGGACCATTAGTAAAGCTGATTTTCTATAGCATTATATCAACGAAGATAGAGTTAGTCCCAGTGACTAGCAAAGGCAGTTTCTCAAAGGCATATTTTATTTTGCTGGCAAATCTAGTGTGATTTTCCTATCTTAATGCCTTACCTAATCTAATAAAAATGAGGTATGATAGTTTTTATTTCTAAGCAGTTCTTTTGTCATTTTAAATTTAGAACTAAAAGTTTCACCGTTTAGTGATTTATATATTAGTTTTATGTCTGTGTCCCAGCTGTTCAGAGATAATGTGTTCTAATGTAATGTCTCCAAAATCAAGTTTTCTGATTAAAAAGGATCAATAGGGCTTCCCTGGTGGCGCAGTGGTTGAGAATCTGCCTGCCAATGCAGGGGACACAGGTTAGAGCCCTGGTCTAGGAAGATCCCACGTGCCGCGGAGCGGCTGGGCCCGTGAGCCACAATTACTGAGCCTGTGCGTCTGGAGCCTGTGCTCCGCAACAAGAGAGGCCGCAATAGTGAGAGGCCCGCGCACCGCGATGAAGAGTGGCCCCCGCTTGCCACAACTAGAGAAAGCCCTCGCACAGAAACGAAGACCCAAGGCAGCCATAAATAAATAAATAAAAATACTTAAAAAAAAAAAAAAAAAAGACTTACTTAAAAAAAAAAAGGATCAATAGATGAACAAAGGAGACTAATACTAATCTCAAATCTTGTTACTCAGTCTTGGTTTTAGTAATGATCTAGCTGTTTCTTTAATGACCCATATCTTTTTTTTTTTTTTTAAACAGTGTTGAGAATTGCTATGGTTTATTTTATTTATTTATTTATTTTTATTGATTTATTTATTTATGGCTGTGTTGGGTCTTCATTTCTGTGCGAGGGCTTTCTCTAGTTGTGGCAAGCGGGGGCCACTCCTCATCGCGGTGCGCGGGCCTCTCACCATCGCGGCCTCTCTTGTTGCGGAGCACAGGCTCCAGACGCGCAGGCTCAGTAATTGTGGCTCACAGGCCTAGTTGCTCCGCGGCATGTGGGATCTTCCCAGACCAGGGCTCGAACCCATGCCCCCTGCATTGGCAGGCAGACTCTCAACCACTGTGCCACCAGGGAAGCCCCATATCCTTGTTTTTCAGATGTTTTGAAGTTATATTATCCTTTCCTGTTAATACCCTGATGGGATGATAAAAATAGCAGGAAAGAAACCCACCAGATTATCTTCTATGGTTACATACTCTTCATGGAATTCAATGGAGCTCAATGAAGATTTTTTAAAATAGTTTGGCTTAGGGGTGATTAAGTTGTGAAAGGATGCTTAAAAACATAGGAGCTTGGGTGAAATCTGAACCCAAGAGATTTACTATTAAGAAGTGCAATTTGGACCAGAAAAAAACCCACCTAATTTGTGTATGGAATATAATCCAAACCTAAATTAGCATCAAAGGAGAACCCAGGGTTGGATAGTATCCAAGAAGGCTTATCCAGCTCTTCCACTTAATATTGCATCATATGCATTTTCTTTGTTTCCATTGTTTTTGTTAACATTTTATTGACTGCATCATATTAAGTCAAGTGGCCATTAACTTACCTAACCATCTTGCTATTGTTCAATGTCTAGTCCTTGAAACATGAAATAATTTACTCTCAGATTCAGGTCATGTTCTTGTCAACATCATACCAGCCAGGTTTGTTCACTTAATGATCTGAACTCTACTTGAGTTTCTATAATTACTTTCATTAAAGAATGTGCCTAGAGCCAAGAGACTATTCAAAGATTCGTAATTCTAAAGTGAGGGCATATTATAGTTTAAAATATATGTTTCCTCTTCCCACTTCAGCTATTTATCATTAACTCTGCAATGAATATCATCTTGCCTTTGAATAATCCAGTTGTATTGTTGAAAAATAAATTCTTATTAATATTTAAGGGAACATTAAAAAACTTGTCCAAGATAACACAATTAATAAATGGTGAAGTCAGGATTTGAACCTGCATGATCTATCCAGTGCTTTACTCTACAAGCAATTTATAATTGTTGACATATCTCCCTCTTGCTTTTCCTCTTTCTGAAAACTCTAATTAAATCCTGTAGAACTTTTGTGAATCAAGAAAACTGATTTTGCATATAAATCTTAAAAATTGTCTAGTTAGATTTCCTTAATACAGGGTGTCTCTTAGCCTGGGACTTAATGGATAGAATTTAGGGGATCCCTAAACTTAGATGGGAGGTCACTAACCTCTAATAAACTTAACATTTTCTTCAGTGTTGAATGTTGGCCTCAAACCACAGTAATATTAGTAGTACTTATGATATTGCCAGTGAAAACATAGATATTTTAATAACAGTTGATGCAGAGATCTCAAAACATGATATACACTCACCACTACTTTGATATTATGGTAGTAATTAGACTTGCCACTAGATCCTTTTATTTAACGCTTTTAAAAAAAAAGTGATAACAATATTTCAATAAAATTGGTTTCCTTGTAAACCTGTGTATTTTATGTTAAACATTTTAAAAAGATTGTTCTGAGAAGATGTACATCGGATTCAACAGACTGCCCAAGGGTCCTCATGGTATAAACTTTAGCATCTAAGATTTTTTCTGCAAAAATTATGGATGTTTAGGTTGCTACTGATGTTCTAAGTTACAGGTTAGGGTCCTGAAAGAGTTAAGTTACAAAATTGAATAACAGAATCACACATCATGAAAAGAACTTGCTTTACTTTTTTTGACTTATAAAGTATAATTTCTGATAAAATTACTTCACGGTGTAAGATAGTATCTAGGATGTGAAATGAAATGTTTTTAAAAGGCCACAAACTTTAACATTTCTAAGTATTAATTTACTTTAAAAAAACATTCACTTACTTCGAATAGCTCCCTAGTACTACTGATTGGTTGGTTTTATTCCACATGTAATTTTGCCCTGGTTCCCTTGAGTTTGTTTCATTTCTATTGTATAGTTAATTTGAACTCAAAATCTTCAAATTATGCTCTAAGATACAAAGCGATTAAACTATGCTAAGGACTTGCAGAGATATTTGAATTGCTAATTACCATATTTGGCTTTTTCATCTTTATAGATCATAAAACAGTTTATTGCATCTCTAAAGTTGTGGTTGAAAATGAGATTGAAACATAGATGCAGAAGCAAGATGTGAAGTATACAAATTAAATACACTGTTGATCTTGAGCAGATTTTGTTATTTTACTGTTTTGTGAAGGAGTATTTAGATACACAAGAAAAGTAGTGATTTTTTTCCTCCTGTTTACTACTTTGTTTTAGTTAGTTAAACTAAATTAACTTCATTTAATTCTAGGAACTATAAATTTAATTTAATTCTGGAAACTGTAGATTAAGATGGTTGCAGTTTATTTTCTGGAAAGTAAATAGGTAAATAAGCTCATAGAAACAACACTAAATGTTGGTGGCTTTTTAGTTGCATATTACTTCTGGTTCTCTGAATACATCTCCATCTGTTACTTAACAGAAACTAGGAGAGCCATTTTTACAAACCAGCCAATCAACTCTTAGCCAAATCCTCTTATGTAAGGTCAATGGAGACCATTCCCATTATATAGATGAGGAAATTGCATGCCTTTGAAAGCAGTTACGTGACTTGTCCAACTTCATTATAGCTACTAAGGATGAACCAGGGCTGACACTCGGTACTGCTGGCTTTGGGTGAGTAATTTGTACTGCATTGTGCTGCCCTACTGCTAACTCTCCTCCCTAGCCCCTTCATTATGATTTATTCTTTCCTAATGAAGCCATATTTAGTGCTAGCCTAGAAATGGAGGGGAGAATAAAGTGCTGAAAGGGAGAGCTCCTTGTTCTGCCTTCTTTGGGGGTGACTTGCAACATTTCTGCCTTTGCAGGAGATGTCACCTGAGCAAGTAATGACAGGGTGCATTGTGTGAAAGATATCTAAGGGGTCAAATTGACTTCACTTTTGATGTGTATTAATGGCAATGTCAGTATATAATTTTTTGACGAAACCACATTTTTAAGAGTAGAAAAACCCCATTAAAGTAATGAAAATTACATATTTAGAATATTTATTGACTTATATTAGTCGACCTATAAGAGTTCTACTGAAAACTATTTTCAAAATTAACATTTTAAAATATAATTTATACCCTTATACATTAAAACAATTTAAATTTTTAATATTAATTTTATGTTAGCACATTTACATTTTTATGTTAATTATGTGACTGTTAACTTTTAACGTATGACACATTCTTGGTACATATACATACAGTTGACCCTTGAACAATGCAGGGGTTCGGGATGCTGACCCTCCAGAGAGTCAAAAATCTTCACAGGTGGCCCTCTGTATTTGCAGTTCTGCCTTCTCAGTTTCAACCAACTGAGAATCGTGTTGTACTACGGTACCTAGTTAATAAGAAAAATCTATGTATAAGTGGACCCATGCAGTTCAAACCCATGTTGTTCAAGGGCAACTGAACTTGAATCAGTTTCTTAGCCATATCTTCATTTAATGCCTTGATACTGATAATTTTCTGGAAAAAAAAAATGCTTAATTTAAAAATTAAATTTGCTGTGTTTTCTTATAAGTTGCAAATTACTCTTTTCTTTAGACAGTAGTATTTTTAGTTTTAAAAATACTTTCTCTACAGATGCTAAAGCACCTGGTAAACTCAGAGCAAACTCTTCTAAATTGAACATAGTCTCAGTTCTAGTTTTTTTCATGAAGATGTTTCAGCCTAAATATTTTCACAAGTGCTATTTTCATGTCTCATTTCAAAGTACCTTTCTTTGACAAGTATTTAAGATAAAAGTCATCAAATAAGTTGTATCTATTTATGATTTTTAAAATATTTTGCCATATTTAGATGCAGTAAAATGATAGGTCTTCTCAATTACGTTCCATTACATTACAAAATATAAATTTATTCAATGAAAAATAGGAACGTCATCAAAAGTTCTTCCCACAAATTGGGATATTTTAAATTGGGATTATAGATGTATTTGTTTACTAAGTCTGTCATAAACAAAGTACCACAAACTAGATGGCTTTGTGGAGGAGGGGCTACTCCCCTTTTTTTCCTCTTAGTTCTTTTAGCTGGCAATTAAAATGACATAAGCAGATTAACCAGAGAAAACCAAATTTATTCAGTACATAAGGGAATTCACATAAACATGAAGAATTCCAAAGATAGTAAGGCAAGATGAGGTATATATGTTATTCTGGACTAAGGAGAAGAAGGTAAGGGTCTGGGACTTAAAAGAAAAGTAAGGTAATTCACAGGAAGATGAAAAGAGTTAATGTTTGGTGAACAAATGTTTGCTGGGCCATCTAGAGACAGTGGGACACAGAGAGGACTTTGATCAAAAACAGGCCTTGCTAGGTTCCTGCTTGTCTACCACACCTAGTTCATACTTTAGAATGGTTATCTGTTGTGATAGCTCCTTCCTGGAACCAGCCTTCTATCTTAAGTTCTTTTAGGCATTTAGGGGGAAGTTCAGAGGTTTCTTCTGGAGTCTATTAAGCCTTGGTTATTTTCAGCTGGAAATAATCTGCATGCCAGAGTGGCACAACTTGGGGCGGCCTGCCCTGAACCCCATCAGTTTATTTTATTTATTTATTTATTTATTTATTTATTTATTTGGCTGCATTGGGTCTTCATTGCGGTGTGTGGGCTTCTCATTGTGGCTTCTCTTGTTGTGGAGCACGGGTTCTAGGCGCCGCGGGCTCAGTAGTTGTGGCATGTGGGCTCAGTAGTTGTGACTCGTGACCCCATCAGTTTAAAGCAACAGAAACTTAACCTCACACCTGTGGAGGCTAGAAGTCTGAAATCAAGGAATCTACAGAGCCATGCTCTCCTGGCCTCTCGTTGCTGGCAATCCTTGGTTTTCCTTGGCTTATAGCTGCATAACCCCAACTCTGCCTCTGTGGTCATATGGCCATCTTGCCTCTGTGTCTTCACGTGGAGTTCTGTCTTCTCTTCTTATAAGGACAGCAGTCGTATTGGATTTATGGTCCACTCCACTCCAGTATGACTTCATCCTACACCATAATTACATCTGCAAATACCTTATTTCCAAATAAGGTCACAGCCACAGGTACCAGGGATTAGGATTTGAACATAACTTTTTGGGGACACAATTCAACCCACAACAATAGAATTTCAAAATTGCTTGTATATTGTTTGAGGCATCATTGTTTAATTAGCTCAGTACTTCCCTTGCTTTTGAAGGGGTACATTTCTGTTTGTAAGCTTTGGTTTCGGTATTTGCAATTCACTAAAAGTTTCAAATCTGAAGCCTTCCCCCGTGTCTTGGCCTATTTTTTGAATATGTTAACAATTTCCAACAGATTTTGAACAAAATGCAACACTTTTAGGTCTTTTTGGCTCATTTACAAAATAGATTTTTAAACACTTATTTCTAAAATCTGTTGTAGGCAATGAAGAGAGAGTACATTCCAGTTTTTGTATTCAATATAAACTTCACAATAGCTTTGTAATTTAGTTACAATAAGTGAGTTTATGTGTACAATATTTGTTAATTTATCAATTTATACTTTAGTTGGTAGATTATAGCTTGTTTCATACAATTATGGATATCTTGCTCCATGACCAGTTTCAAGCACATATGCTTCATAGGTTTCTTTGTATTGAAAGTAGCTGACCACCTATCTAGAATACTAGAGTGGGGATTTCTGCTTTGAGAATGATGGGGGCATAAATCAGTCGTTCTTAACTGAGGCTTAGCAGAACCACTTTCTAGATGTTTTTGTTAAACCCTGTGAGATTTTTAGATCTAGCCTGTAGAGAGCCTCAAAAAGTTCCTGGCAATTCCTTAGCCAGTCTGTCTCATCAACTGTGAGTACTGTTGTGTTCTGTAAAAGAAATTTTGTCAGAGATGAAGAAAGTTTTCTTAAGAGACAAAAGTACAAACTCTAGAGGCAAAGATGGTTTTCACATTAGAATTAAGAACTTTTCATCAAAAGTAACCATATAATAAGTGAAAACACAAGCCACATACAGGTGATACTTGATACATAGGTATACTTGATACAAGATTAGTGTTCAGAATGCATAAATAACTACTACAAATTAGGCACAAGTTAATAATCCATTAGAAAAATGGTCAATGAGGAGGAACAGGCATCCCATAGAAGAGGAACTCCAAATGGCCAATAAACCTATAAGACATCCAACCTCTAGTAATTAGGGAAATGCATAGTAAAACCACAACAAAATGCCGTTTAGCTAATTGGTTAATTTAAAAACTTTGACAATATCAAGGAAGTAGAGCAATAGAAATTCTTAAACACTACTGGTGGACTTATAAATTAGTGCAACCACTTTGGAAACAGGTTGACATAAATTGAACACACATAAATGTATCTTATAATATAGCAATTCCATCCCTGGGTGTAACCTTAGAGAAATATTATAATATTCCATGTTATTTTATATTTATATCATGTAAATGTGATATATATCATATATATCATCTATATTATACATTATCATATATAGTATACATATGATGTATATTATTATATTATAAATAATGTATATTATTATATTTTTAATATTTATAGATATAAACATTAGGTTAAATGATAAAAGAAAGGAATGGAAAGGAAAGCAATGCAATTATAGACCCAAATTTCAGGATTGTGTTTAACTCTATGGGAGAGGATCAGGTTTTGGTAGAGGAGGATTACAAAGACAATTTCAATGACAATGGTAATATCTTTCTTAAACTGGGTGGTAAGTTTGTTAATTTTACCATTATATTTTCTTTTCATGTGTTTTATAGATATTTTGCATCTACTCACTTTTAATGTAATTCAAGATCTGTTTTGATAGCACTTTAAAATATTCTAAGATAGAAAGACATATCCAGAATACTGCCTATCTCACCATTTTATTTTGCATATTTCTTTTTAATCTTTAGCCATATGCATGCACATTTTAAGTTATAATTATGTACCTACAATTTTTCATTTAATTTCTTCACTTAATTTTATGCAATGAGCATTTTCACATATTGCTGTTTTTATAATTATTATTTTCAGTGGCTGCATAGTAGCTCCAACAAATTATAATACAATAAACAATTTAACTCCGATAATTCCACAAATATTTGATAAACACAATGTGCAAAATACTCTTAGGTATTAAGGATGTCATAGTAAATATAAGCTTCCTGTCCTACACAGCTTAGAGTATAGTGGGGGAGACAGTAATTTTAACAAGGACTTAAGATACTACCTGAGGGTAAAAGCTGGGTGCTGTGGGCACTCATATAAGAGGCAGATCCCCAGGTTGAAGCGGTCAGAGACCATTTCCCAGAGTGCTTTCCAAGCTGAGACTTGAGGACTGTGTGGGAGGGAAGGAGGAACAGATTTGGTGGGGATGTCAGAGAAGTGAGAAGGAGGATGAAGAGTGTTTCAGGTCGAGGGAATAGTGTATGTGAAGGCCCAGAAGTGAGAACCTAGCACAGGTGATAAATGCAGCTATGTGTAGTGTGGGACTTGGTGAGCACAGGGAAGCTAAAGAAAGCTCATGCAGGGGCGTGTAAGCTACGGGATGTTTGGATTTGAGTTAAAACTTCCTTTCCTCAGTTTTTCATGTCAAAAATTTTGGAGTCATATTTGACTTCTTTTTCTCACACCCTATACCCAATCTCAGTAAATTCCAGTGGCTCCACCCTCCAAATAGATTCAGAATCAGAATACTTAGCATCTCCACTGCTACCCACCTTGCCCAAGCCACCCTCATCTCTTGCCTGGGATACCACTAGCCTCTTAACTGGTGTCCCCACTTGCCCCTTCCTCCCGTAGAGTCTTTCCTCCACATTTTAACCAGTTATCACTGAATAATGAAAATTAGGTCATGAAAATCAGGTCAAAATTTCTAAATGGCGTTCTTTCTCATAATAAAAGCCAACGTCCTTCTGAATGCCTGTAGGACCCTATGTGATCTGATGTCACACTACTTCTCTGACTTCATGTCCTGTTCTGGTCCATTTGTTCTTTCTACTGTAGCCACTGGCCTTCTTTCTATTCATCAAACATACCAGGCACATTCTTGCCTAACATCCTTTGTACTTGCGGTGTATTTTCCTTAGCCTAAATTCTTTTCTCCAGATGACCACATAACATATTCCTTCATTTCCTTCATTTATACTCAGATGTTACCCGATTAATCAGAGAAGTGACACCTTAACCAACCTCTGTAAAATGGTAACTCTGGCCTCCAGATGTGCCTTTTTTTTCCCCCATGTTTCACACATGATATGTTAAATATTTGTTTTTAAAAAAAATTTGCTCATGTCTTCTTCAACTAGAATATAGTTTCCATGAAAGTGAGCAATTTGTTTTGTGCATTATTATTTATATTCCTGGTGCCTAGAATAGTGCCTGGCACATACATGGTTTTCAATATGTATTTATTAAATTAATAAAAACTGGACATGTAGTGCAGTTTTAACAAGGGAACGGATATGATTCCATTTGGAAAATCACTCTGGCTGCAGTGTGGGAAATGGACTGGCAGAGAGATCAAGACTTGAGCCAGGGTGAATTCTTAGGAGTTGTGTGTTTCTATGGCTGAACATTTGAGTTGTTGCTGATATGTAACATTTTTCAACAATGTGCATGTTGAAAAAAACCTCGTTTCTTTATGCACTAAAGTCTATATGAGCTATTAATGTGTGTGTTTACCATTTCTTCCAGCATATGGACAGATACAGGCATTCTCCCATTGAGCCTCCACTAAGTCCGGGTTGCGTCATTTATCCTTATATTGTGTCTCCCATAGAGCCAGGCTTGCTGAGGCTCTGCAGCGACTGAGGGAATCAGTGGGATGGGCCAGCTGCTACTGAAAATGCTTTAAGTCCCTATTCATAATTGGGTGGCAGTCTTTTGGGTGTTTACCCATAAACACCAACTAGGCCAGGCCATATCATGTCAGCTATAATTAGCAAGCTGAATTAGCACATTGGTACTATAATGTAAAGCAAGCCCTGTCACCTCAGACCCCAACAAAAAATGTGCAGTCAGGTTTAATCTGTAGGTAGATTGTCTTTTTGGAAGTCAGGAATCAGTTTATGCCATTGTCATCTGACATTCTCAGGGTCACACAGCTTTGTAGTGTCTAGGCCATAATTATCCTGGATTATGTTCAGTTGTTGCCAGTTTCACACTAACCTATGACTAAATCATTGTGTTTAACAGAGAATCAACTAATAAAACATGTAAGCAGCTGCATTGCTATTCATATGCTATAGAATGCAACATGGAGCTCAGATGATTTTACATTTTAAAATGCAAATGTATGTTCTTTACTATAAGAGTGACTTCTAGTCTATTAGCAGATAAATTTGCTTCTATAGCAGCGTATTTTACCTATCTGAATATTGCTGGCACAATTTAATTTTTGGAAAGTATTTTTTTTTAACTACCTGAAATTGTTTGCCATATCTGCAGCCCTTAGTACTTGTTAACATAGGAGGTCCTTGTTTTCTTAGTATTAAAAGTCCACTTAAATGAATCAATAACAAATGAGCAACAGGAATTCAAAGTAGATAGTGAAAAAAGTTCATTACTTAATCCTGAAAAATAAAATTTAAACTCAAAAGTGAATGTATTTTATCTTAACTTGATTTAGTCTAATAATTATGTACTAATTATTAGAATGTACAAAGACACAAATTACAAAAGCTCACTCAAGAAATGATAGAGGGCTTCCCTGGTGGCGCAGTGGTTGAGAATCTGCCTGCTAGTGCAGGGGACACGGGTTCGAGCCCTGGTCTGGGAAGATCCCACATGCCACGGAGCAGCTGGGCCCGTGAGCCACAACTACTGAGCCTGCGCGTCTGGAGCCTGTGCCCCGTAGCGGGAGGGGCCGCGATAGTGAAAGGCCCGCGCACCGCGATGAAGAGCGGTCCCCGCACCGCGATGAAGGGTGGCCCCCGCTTGCCGCAACTAGAGAAAGCCCTTGCACGAACCGAAGACCCAACACAGCCAAAAATAAATAAATAAATAAATAAATAAAGTAGCTATATTAAAAAAAAAAAAAAAAAAAAAGAAATGATAGATAACCTGAAGAGCTCTCTGTATTAAAAAATTTTAATTTTTAGTTTTAAACCTCACCACAAAGAAAGCTCCAGGACCAGATGGCTTCACAAGTGAATTCCACCAAACATCTAAGGAAGAAATAATACCGATTCTACACAAACTCTTCTGGAAATGTGAAGAGGATGGGATACTTCCTAACTCATTCTGTGAGCGCAGTATCACCCTGATACCAAAACCATACAAAGACAGTACAAGAAAAGAAAACTACAAATATCTGCCATATACATAGCTGCAAAATTTTTTTTAAAAAATTGATGAAATCCACAATATCTGGAAAGGATATGTGGGAGGTTTATCCCAGGAATGCAAGGTTGGTTTAACATTTGAAAATTAATGTTATTTACCATATTAAGAGACTAAAACCAAAAAAACCATTTGATCATATGATCATCTCAATAGACACAGAAAGAGCATTCAGCAGTATCCTGATATAAAGTCTATTCAGACTAAGATAGAACTAAGTCATAAAACTAAATGCGTAACCTAAACCCATAAAACTCCTAGAAGGAAACATGGGAGAAAACCTTTGTGACCTTGAGTTAAGCAAAGATTTCTTATGCACAATACCACAAGCATGATCCATAAAAGGAAAATTGATTAAAATACATCAAAATTGAGAACTTATTATACAAAGACACAATTAAGAGAATGAAAAGGCAAAGCATAGACTTGGAGAAAGTATTTCAAATTATATATCTGATAAAGGACTTGAATCTAGGATGTATGAAGAACTCTCGAAACTCAATAAGGAAACGACCTATTAAACAAAGGGCAAAAATTTAAATTACACAATTCACCAAAGAAGATAGGCATATGAAAAAAATATGCACATGAAAAAAAAATGCTCAACATCATCATTCATTAGGGGAATGCAAATTAAAAGCACAGTCAGATACTATCATATGTCCACTAGAATATCTCAAATTTAAAAGACCGACCATATCAAGTGATAGCAAGTATGTGGAACAACTGGAACTCACATATACTTCTTGCAGAAATGTAGAATGGTACAACCACTTTGGAAAGCAGATTGACAGTTTCTTAACATATTTAAACATATACCATATGATCCAGCCATTCTAGTCCTAGATATTTGCTGGAGACATGAAAGTATATGTGCATACAATGACTTGTACATGAATGATTGTAGCAGCTTTATCTGTCATGACTAAAAACTGGAAACAGCACACGTATATCCATCAACAATTAAATGGATATACACAATTTGATATATCCTTACAATGGAAAACTTCTCAGCAATAAAAAGAGATGCACTATCGATACATACAACAACATGAACGAATTTTAATTACGCTAAGTGAAAGTAGCTAGATGAAAAGGAGCATGTAGTGCGTGATTCCATTTTTATAAAACTCGTGATAATACAAACTATAGTGACAGAAAGCAGATCAGTGTTGTCTGGAGGCATGACAGGGACAGATAGAATGGTGAGATTACAAAGGGTTACCAGGAAACTTTTGAGGGTGATGGATATGTTCATTTTCTTGATTGTGGTGATGGTTTCTCAGATACACACATATACTGAAACATCAAACTTTACGCTTTAAATATATGCAGTTCATTGTATATCAATTATACTGTAATAAAACTATGACAAAATTCAGACAATGGTCAAGATTGATACACTGCATTTACCATGACCTTCCATGTCTTGAAAGTGGAAAGTAGACAAAATTAGAATCAAAAGTAGAGTTTACTTATAATTGTATTGTCTAACCAATGTATATTTGCTCAGTTAATTGTTTACCCATGGTTATGATTATTATTGAAATATACTTTTGTGTTGAACTGAAGAAGTGGTTTTCAAACACGATCACGCACAAGAATACCTGTGGGGACCTGTTAGATGTGCAGATTCCCAGGCTCTCTCCCCTCTCCCAGGGATTCCAAATCATGGGTGTGGTCATGGGGTCTAGGAATATGCAAGTTCAGTAAGGTTCCCAGGCAATTTTGACGTATGTATCCATAGACCATATTTCAGAATCACTTCTTAGCAGAACATTGTTTACATCAAAATTGTTTGAATCTGAATGAACTCTGTGGACCACTGGTGCCAGGTTGATATGGAATATTCTTGATCTGGTCTATGTATGTGTACATCAACCTATTAGAGAGGGGGGTTGACTTATTTGGAAGGGGCAGCAAGTTTGCATTTTGTTTGTGCTGGCTGATATTCATGATGACGGCTCTCAGTAGAACATAGAAAATGTACAGGTGCTTGAAAAAATTAAGTTGCTATAAGGTTTTTCTTTCCTCCTTTTCTTCTCCTTCACAATATTCATTGACCTGCTTTTGATATTTTGTGTAATATTCATGCGCTATAGATCATGCTTTCACGAGGCCTTTCAATAGTGAAAGGACAGGGGCCCCAAGAAGAAGGAACCATCTTTTACTTTATCGGGTACCTTTAAAAACTAAGCATGCAGTAGGAGCAACATTAATTCACCACTTTTAAGTTTGAGATCATGGAGAGCAGGAAAACCTTCCCATAAGGCATTTTTTGTGCCTTTCCAGAGATAGATTTATGTCATCTATCAAAGTATAGTATTTCTTACCTACTTAAGCACTTAAAAACTGCCAGGAAGTAATGTTTTGTGCAGTTTTTCTATTAGAAATGATGCCATGGTGCGGGTGTTTGGGTAGGGGGGCAACTGAGCCTTACTGGCCTGGTCCCCACAGTAATCAATGACAAGCATGGCAAGTCTGGCAGCTGTTGTCACAGTTGTCCTTGTCCTGGAGCTGTGGGATAAAATTTTTCCTTGAGTAAGTGAGAAGAGTTGTGTAGTACGGAGCTCATGGCTTCAGGGTCTTGTACAGGATATTCTATTAAGAGTGAACTGACTTTGCCTTTGGGTCAAAAGGCTATGGGGCCACGTATATACACCATGGCCTGGAGCTTTGAAGATGGTTGCCAGTTTTAACTAGACTGTGCTGATCTGTCTCTTCTGAAAAAAATAGCAGAGCTTTTAATACAGCCAATATTCTAGAGCCAATATTCTAGATCTTTAGTATGTGGTTTGATAATTGAAATATATATATGTGAAAGTTATGTATACTATAGATAGATTGTAATGCAGAACTAAAAAGCAGAGTTGGACTCCTTTAAAAAAATTATAAATATATTTTTGAACCTGAAGAATGAGTGTCAAATATACCTGAAAGAAATCAAATTTTGGTTGCTCACTTGGGGAATCATAAATGTTTTGTTCACTCTTGTACCTTAAATTTATGTGGTTGAATATTCCTTATTGCCTTTTTAGTACTACGTTTATTCCTTTGTTTTCCACAGGCATGACGCAATTATTATCTCAGGAACTGAAATGGCCAAACAAATCCAGAAAGAAATACAGCGAGGTGTGGAATCTTGGATTTCCCTTGGGAATGGAAGACCTCACCTCAGTATCATTTTAGTGGGTGATAACCCAGCAAGCCACACATACGTCAGGAAGAAGGTCAAAGCCGCTGCTGCTGTAGGTGGGGATGTGTTTTAGTTGTACTTGTTACTACATGTTTTCTGGTTTTACTTCAAAGTGTGATAATTATGAATGATAATTGTCAACTAAGTGCTATTTGAATGACATGTAGTATTATTATTATTTATTATTATTATAGATTATTTAGTTACCGAAGTTTATATTCATTTCTTACTCTTTTTCTTCAAGTTTCTTATTGAATCAATTCAGTGTGATTTCAGATCCTATGGTGAGATGTGAGAGCAACATGTTACATTTAAAGGGCCTGTTTTTTTGCTTTAATCACATGATAAACCTGGCTAGTTCACTCTGTCGAACTTGGCCTAATCGTGGTGGTGGTGGTATTGGTATTCTTTCTCTCTTCAAATCCACTGACAGTAGCTTATCACAGATGAGCGCGATTTGCTAAATGGGTTACTGGGCCAAAGAATGCCTGTGAATCACGAGAAAGGATCTGTACTATTTGAAAATTCCCTCCTGATGGTGCTTTGAACATGATTTTTGTAGAAGGGCCTTTTCTTCCAGTGGGATAGGAGCAGAGGGAACCAATCACGCACCGTGTAAGACGCCATCAATGAGAAAACACATCTTTTTGTTAAAGTGACTTTCTGTACTTGTTTTTCTTCCAGGTATCTGTAGTGAGATCATTCTAAAACCGAAGGATGTTTCTCAGGAAGAACTTTTGGATATAACCGATCAATTGAACATGGACCCAAGAGTCAGTGGTATATTAATTCAGTTGCCACTGCCAGGTACATAACGCTCTTCTATATGTCTGGTTTGGTTAGGAGCAAGGACATCTTTCAACATTATATCATGACACTGCAAATAATTTATAAAGTACGTTCAGAAGGGGACTAGCTATTATATTAGCATACAATAGGTGGCAATTTCTGAATGACGTTTATAATGACTGAAAATTGTGAAAGAAAAATTTAGGCTTTGGCAATACATCCAGTTCTTGTTTTGCACAATAGTGCAAAACCATGAAAATGATTAAGTTGAAACTGGACAAAGCAATCTTAGTAAATCAATAGGAGAATAACAATTGTTCTGTGACCTTTAAGATGTTTTCTCAAAACACTAAAAACTCTCTTACTGTGGTTTATAAATGTATAAGGAAATGAAAAATAGTAAAATTAATATTTATTCAGTACACTGTAATTTAAAACATTAGAAACATTGAGAATTAAAGCATTTTATTTCATTGCCAAAATCTTGTCAAGAGGAGTTTGAACGGTTATTTGCCTTCTTCTCATCATACGACTTATAATATGGAGCAAGCATCTTTTCTATGCCTTGGTGAATTGAACTGTCAAATTCTTTTTAAGTTTGGATCAACTTCCATTTTGTCCTTTGTCCTTTCAAAGTCATGAGATATCTCTGAGAGTTTCTTTAATGTGAAGTTTTGTTCTGGTGTCACTTCCTCTGGGGCGTTGTCATCCTTTTTGTCACAATCACGTTCCTCATTTATTTTGATCAGTTTGCCATCACTAAGTTCTTATGGCTGCATAGCTACATTGCTCCAAAGGGCACAGTGTCAACATTCCAGGGTCATCCCCTATTTCTCGTACAACCCATTTACATTCAGTTAGAATCCTGTTGAAGCGACTTTATCTTGTTTTTTACATTCATGGCTCTTACCTTCTTGCTGGCCTAGGTCTCTTCTATCCTTGCTTTGCTGTCACCATCTTCAGATCTTCTATGCACATCCAATTTCATTTCCAACATCATCACGTTTTATTTCTTTGTTGCACTTTCATCTTTATGGGCTAATATACTCTTTTGATTACTCACTTTTGTGAAATGTCAAGTGAGTTTATCACTGGAACACAAGGAAGCAACATGATTTGCTGTCTATGTTTGAACTGAATAACAGATGTGCAGTGACCAAGCACTGACAGACTTTGAAAGAAGTGACATGTTAGTCACTGATCATGATGCTCATCTGTTATTTACATAGTGATTTTTGGACCAAAGAGCTAGCAGCTCTTATATAATTAGTCACAGTTAATATGCCGTGATAACTGAAATTTGAACTGTGTTGTTGGAAGGCTGCTGTTATTTGACTAAATTGTGGCTCTGAAATTTGTACATATTTCAATGAGCAAGGCAAGGACTGCCTGAATATTATAGATTACAGTAGTTTTGTACAGTTTTGAGTCCTTCTGTAAGTTCTGACTTGCAGAAAGTAAAGCTGTATGATGCTATCACCTGGGATCTTTGTATAGTATTAATTTTTAATTTATCCAATGATATAACTTAATATCTTAGTATATGTTATAACATTTATGCTGTTTAAATTACACCCAAAATTCACATTTCTAATTATTTTCCTCCAATATGGCTGCATTTAAAAAAATCAGAAAGTTGGAAAGGATGTTAGAAGTTATCAAGGTTCCCCCCAAAATGCTTCTGACAGATAATACTATAGATTCATCATGTTAAAATTAGCATAGTGATTTATCCCTTACTTTTATAACTACAAAACGAATTCAACACATATAGCACGCTCATTTGATTTCATAGGAAATTAAGGTCTAGAAAATATCAGGCATATATATATACATTTTTAAAATTAATTAATTTATGGCTGTATTGGGTCTTCGTTTCTGAGCGAGGGCTTTCTCTAGTTGCGGCAAGTGGGGGCCACTCTTCATCGCGGTGCGCGGGCCTCTCACTATCGCGGCCTCTCTTATTGCGGAGCACAGGCTCCAGACGCGCAGGCTCAGTAATTGTGGCTCACGGGCCTAGTTGCTCCGCGGCACGTGGGATCTTCCCAGACCAGGGCTCGAACCCGTGTCCCCTGCGTTGGCAGGCGGATTCTCAACCACTGCGCCACCAGGGAAGCCCTATCAGGCGTATATTAACATCACAAATCTGTCCAAAAATTTTTGACATTGGGTTTAAACCCAGTTGTTTGGCTCATGCAAAGCAAGAATCTTTTTTTTTTTTTTTTTAATTATTAGCACCTTTAATTATTATTTATTTATTTATTTGGCTGTGTTGGGTCTTCGTTTCTGTGCGAGGGCTTCCCCTAGCTGCAGCAAGCGGGGGGCCACTCTTCATCGCGGTGCGCGGACCTCTCACCATTGTGGCCTCTCTTGTTACGGAGCACAGGCTCCAGACGCGCAGGCTCAGTAGTTGTGGCTCACGGGCCCAGCTGCTCCGCGGCATGTGGGATCCTCCCAGACCAGAGCTCGGACCCGTGTCCCCTGCATTAGCAGGCAGACTCTCAACCACTGCACCACCAGGGAAGCCCTTTTTTTTGTTTTTGTACTGTGTTTGCCAAGCAATCTTCTTGTGGTTTGCAGTTTTTAAATTTCCCCCACTTATATTTGTATTACATTCAAATCATTATAGAAAACATATCACATTTCCAAATATCTAGTTTGTCTTCAAAAATTAAATTCTTGTCTGTAGAAATTTTACCCCTTTATGGGCAATATTCCTTTTGGTTAAATTTATTAGCAGTTTGCCACTAGATGGCACTAGTGATCTGTCTGTACTAAAATCCATTGAGTCCTGTGTTCATTTTAGAAGGTGAGAAGCCTAGAGCCAAAGGGATGATAACAAATATTTGGATGCTTTGAGAAAGGGCAATTTTCTATCTAGCTGAAAAGCCAATAATATACAAAATAACAGTGACTAAAATGTGTTACGTTAAGCATGTTATTATGTCTTAGGCACTTCACATTTATTGATTCATTGGATCCTCACAATAACCCAATGGTGGTGGAGCTATTATTATGTACATTTTACTGATGATGGATTTAAGGTACAGAGAGGTTAGGTAACTTCCCCTAAGATCACAAGCTGGTAATTGAGCTGGGATGTGAATCCAGGCAGACTGGTCCCTCATGCCATTACCGTTATGTTACCACCCTCACCAGCATGCCGTGTTAGCTAGTGAGTAATGTGTGCTTACTAGGTGACAGATATTCTTTTATATGGATGATTTTATTTAATCCTCAAAACAGCCTTATGAGTAGAATTACCTTCTTCATTTTACAGATCAGGAGACTCTATATTACTTAACCTACATTATACTGGGACATATAGTTTGTTGGTTACTAGAAAAAGTTGGATGAAGTAGGAAATCATAAAACAATGCATTTTACCTTAAACATTGTATTATGACATAAAGTATTTATATATTAATTCATCAATCTTTTTTTTTTTTTTTTTTTTTTTTTTTAAAAGTATTCCATTACTTTTATTAAATTAAAAACAAACAGCTTTTTTTCTACTACAGAAGATACTTTTGCTTTTAGCCTTCAACATTTGTTATACATTTGAATGATTTCATGTTAGTTAGTAGTTATTCTGTTTACATTTTGATATTTAATCTTAAGTGATCAAATCAAAATTGCCCATGGGGAATTCTGAATAAAGTACATAATCACTCTTAGGTAAACTCACTATACTTTAGGAATGGTCTAATTCGATAAACTCATTTTACACACAAGGAAACTAAAGTATAGAATTATCAAAAAGTGGTATGGGGTTCTTGATTCAGATTAAAGCTATCAGTGCAATCTTTTTTTTTTTTTTTTTTTTTTTCCACACACACACACTGTATTTTATTTTTACAAGAGATAGATAGACTGACACCAAGCATTGTACATGGATGACCACAACAAAAGCAACAATGATTGCAATTACCAAACATGAAACACACTTATACTATGTCATAACATTGACATTCAGTCCAGTAATCCTCCACTGTAACAGCTCCTTTACTTTGCAGTGAAAATTGATTTGTATATTCTTTTCCTCTGAGTCCTTGTGGGATTTTTTTTTTTTTTTAATTCAGACAGAAAGTCACAAAAATTATACTCATCCTCATCAGTTCACTCAGTCCCATGTAATTAATTTCTTTTTTTTCATCTTGATCTTTTGTTAGCACTTTTATGAGTTCATCAGTTTTTCATTAGAGTTCTGAAAATGCTTATTCATTCAGTTCAGCAGTACAGTCAGTTACCAGAAACCTGTACTTGTCAGAGTCTTTTCCATGAATTTCTTGAAGATGAAACTCTTTTATAGGAACATATTTGCAAAATCATCAGAGTACACCCAGAACTGTCTGTAAATGACAAAAGACTTAAAAATGACCATGGTTAAAGATTTGATGAAAGTTCATAATAATGCAGTTGACAAGAAAATTAGTTATTTCTGAGATATACATTTTAAAGTAATAACTAGGATTATTACTTATAACATTATACCAGAACATATAAGATTTTTAGACGTTTCCTGTAATGTCTGAAACATTTATATTAACATATTTCCATACATATTTCCATACAAATACAAATATAAGATTTTTAGAAATTTCATGTAATGTCTGAAACATTTATATTAACATATTTCCATACATATTTCCATACAAATACAAATATAAGATTTTTAGAAATTTCATGTAATGTCTGAAACATTTATATTAACATATTTCCATACATATTTCCATACAAATACAAATATAAGATTTTTAGAAATTTCATGTAATGTCTGAAACATTTATATTAACATATTTCCATACATATTTCCATACAAATACAAATATAAGATTTTTAGAAATTTCATGTACTGTCTGAAACATTTATATTAACATATTTCCATACATATTTCCATACAAATACAAATATAAGATTTTTAGAAATTTCATGTAATGTCTGAAACATTTATATTAACATATTTCCATACAAATAACCCAATGAAAGTTTAGTATTAGTTGTTTTGTTTGTTTTTTTATACTGCAGGTTCTTATTAGGCATCAGTTTTATACACATCCGTGTATACATGTCAATCCCAATCGCCCAATTCAGCACATCACCATCCCCACCTCATCGCAGTTTTCCCCCCTTGGTGTCCATATGTCCATTCTCTACATCTGTGTCTCAACTTCTGCCCTGCAAACTGGCTCATCTGTACCATTTTTCTACGTTCCACATACATGCATTAACATACGATATTTGTTTTTTTCTTTCTGACTTACTTCACTCTGTATGACAGTCTCTAGATCCATCCACTTCTCAACAAATGACTCAATTTCGTTCCTTTTTATGGCTGAATAATATTCCATCGTATATATGTACCACAACTTCTTTATCCATTCGTCTGTTGATGGGCATTTAGGTTGCTTCCATGACCTGGCTATTGTAAATAGTGCTGCAATGAACATTCGGGTGCACGTGTCTTTTTGATTTACGGTTTTCTCTGGGTATATGCCCAGTAGTGGGATTGCTGGGTCATATGGTAATTCTATTTTTAGTTTTTTAAGGAACCTCCATATTGTTCTCCATAGTGGCTGTATCAATTTACATTCCCACCAACAGTGCAAGAGGGTTCCCTTTTCTCCACACCCTCTCCAGCATTTGTTGTTTGTAGATTTTCTGATGATGCCCATTCTAACAGGAGTGAGGTGATACCTCATTGTAGTTTTGATTTGCATTTCTCTAATAATTAGTGATGTTGAGCATCTTTTCATGTGCTTCGTGGCCGTCTGTATGTCTTCTTTGGAGAAATGTCTATTTAGGTCTTCTGCCCATTTTTGGATTGGGGTGTTTGTTTCTTTGATATTGAGCTGAATGAGCTGTTTATATATTTTGGAGATTAATCCTTTGTCCGTTGATTCATTTGCAAATATTTTCTCCCATTCTGAGGGTTGTCTTTTCGTCTTGTTTATGGTTTCCTTTGCTGTGCAAAAGCTTTGAAGTTTCATTAGGTCCCACTTGTTTATTTTTGTTTTTATTTCCATTACTCTAGGAGGTGGATCGAAAAAGATCTTGCTGTGATTTATGTCAAAGAGTGTTCTTCCTATGTTTTCCTCTAAGAGTTTTATAGTGTCCAGTCTTATATTTAGGTCTCTAATCCATTTTGAGTTTATTTTTGTGTATGGTGTTAGGGAGTATTCTAATTTCATTCTTTTACATGTGGCTGTCCAGTTTTCCCAGCACCACTTATTGAAGAGACTGTCTTTTCTCCATTGTATATCTTTGCCTCCTTTGTCATAGATTAGTTGACCATAGGTGCGTGGGTTAATCTCTGGGCTTTCTATCTTGTTCCATTGATCTATGTTTCTGTTTTTGTGCCAGTACCATATTGTCTTGATTACTGTAGCTTTGTAGTATAGTCTGAAGTCAGGGAGTCTGATTCCTCCAGCTCCATTTTTTTGCCTCAAGACTGCTTTGGCTATTCGGGGTCTTTTGTGTCTCCATACAAATTTTAAGATGATTTGTTCTAGCTCCGTAAAAAATGCCCTTGGTAATTTGATAGGGATTGCATTGAATCTGTAGATTGCTTTGGGTAGTATACTCATTTTCACAATGTTGATTCTTCCAATCCAAGAACATGGTATATCTCTCCATCTGTTGGTATCATCTTTAATTTCTTTCATCAGTGTCTTATAGTTTTCTGCATACAGGTCTTTTGTCTCCCTAGGTAGGTTTATTCCTAGGTATTTTATTCTTTTTGTTGCAATGGTAAATGGGAGTGTTTCCATAATTTCTCTTTCAGATTTTTCATCATTAGTGTATAGGAATGCAAGAGATTTCTGTGCATTAATTTTGTAACCTGCAACTTTACCATATTCATTAATTAGCTCTAGCAGTTTTCTGGTGGCAGTTTTAGGATTCTCTATGTATAGTATCATGTCATCCGCAAACAGTGACAGTTTTACTTCTTCTTTTCCAATTTGTATTCCTTTTATTTCTTTTTCTTCTCTGATTGCCGTGGCTAGGACTTCCAGAACTATGTTGAATAATAGTGGTGAGAGTGGACATCCTTGTCTCGTTCCTGATCTTAGAGGAAATGCTTTCAGTTTTTCACCATTGAGAATGATGTTTGCTGTGGGTTTGTCATATATGGCCTTTATTATGTTGAGGTAGGTTCCCTCTATGCCCACTTTCTGGAGAGTTTTTATCATAAATGGGTGTTGAATTTTGTCAAAAGCTTTTTCTGCATCTATTGAGATGATCATATGGTTTTTATTCTTCAATTTGTTCATATGGTGTATCACATTGATTGATTTGCGTATATTGAAGAATCCTTGCATCCCTGGGATAAATCCCACTTGATCGTGGTGTATGATCCTTTTAATGTGTTGTTGGATTCTGTTTGCTAGTATTTTGTTGAGGATTTTTGCATCTATATTCATCAGTGATATTGGTCTGTAATTTTCTTTTTTTGTAGTGTCTTTGTCTGGTTTTGGTATCAGGGTGATGGTGGCCTCATAGAATGAGTTTGGGAGAGTTCCTTCCTCTGCAATTTTTTGGAAGAGTTTGAGAAGGATGGGTGTTAGCTCTTCTCTAAATGTTTGATAGAATTCACCTGTGAAGCCATCTGGTCCTGGACTTTTGTTTGTTGGAAGATTTTTAATCACAGTTTCAATTTCATTACTTGTGATTGGTCTGTTGATATTTTCTGTTTCTTCCTGGTTCAGTCTTGGAAGGTTATACCTTTCTAAGAATTTGTCCATTTCTTCCAGGTTGTCCATTTTATTGGCATAAAGTTGCTTGTAGTAGTCTCTTAGGATGTTTTGTATTTCTGCGGTGTCTGTTGTAAGTTCTCCTTTTTCATTTCTGATTTTATTGATTTGAGTCCTCTCCCTCTTTTTCTTGATGAGTCTGGCTAATGGCTTATCAATTTTGTTTATCTTCTCAAAGAACCAACTTTTAGTTTTATTGATCTTTGCTATTGTTTTCTTTGTTTCTATTTCATTTATTTCTGCTCTGATCTTTATGATTTCTTTCCTTCTGCTAACTTTGGGTTTTGTTTGTTCTTCTTTCTCTAGTTTCTTTAGGTGTAAAGTTAGATTGTTTACTTGAGATTTTTCTTGTTTCTTTAGGTAGGCTTGTATAGCTATAAACTTCCCTCTTAGAACCGCTTTTGCTGCATCCCATAGGTTTTGGGTCGTCGTGTTTTCATTGTCATTTGTCTCTAGGTATGTTTTTATTTCCTGTTTGATTTCTTCAGTGATCTCTTGGTTATTTAGTAACGTATTGTTTAGCCTCCATGTGTTTGTCTTTTTTACGTTTTTTTCCCTGTAATTCATTTCTAATCTCATAGCGTTGTGGTCAGAAAAGATGCTTGATATGATTTCAATTTTCTTAAATTTACTGAGGCTTGATTTGTGACCCAAGATGTGATCTATCCTGGAGAATGTTCCGTGTGCACTTGAGAAGAACGTGTAATCTGCCGTTTTTGGATGGAATGTCCTATATATATCAATTAAATCTATCTGGTCTATTGTGTCATTTAAAGCTTCTGTTTCCTTATTTATTTTCATTTTGGATGATCTGTCCATTGGTGTAAGTGAGGTGTTAAAGTCCCCCACTATTATTGTGTTACTGTCGATTTCCTCTTTTATAGCTGTTAGCAGTTGCCTTATGTATTGAGGTGCTCCTATGTTGGGTGCATATATATTTATAATTGTTATATCTTCTTCTTGGATTGATCCCTGGATCATTATGTAGTGTCCTTCCTTGTCTCTTGTAACATTCTTTATTTTAAAGTCTATTTTATCTGATATGAGTATAGCTACTCCAGCTTTCTTTTGATTTCCATTTGCATGGAATATCTTTTTCCATCCCCTCACTTTCAGTCTGTATGTGTCCCTAGGTCTGAAGTGGGTCTCTTGTAGACAGCATATATATGGGTCTTGTTTTTGTATCCATTCAGCCAGTCTATGTCTTTTGGTTGGGGCATTTAATCCATTCACGTTTAAGGTAATTATCGATATGTATGTTCCTATGACCATTTTCTTAATTGTTTTGGGTTTGTTTTTGTAGGTCCTTTTCTTCTCTTGTGTTTCCCACTTAGAGAAGTTCCTTTAGCATTTGTTGTAGAGCTGGTTTGGTGGTGCTGAATTCTCTTAGCTTTTGCTTGTCTGTAAAGCTTTTGATTTCTCCATCAAATCTAAATGAGATCCTTGCTGGGTAGAGTAATCTTGGTTGTAGGTTCTTCCCTTTCATCACTTTAAGTATTTCATGCCACTCCCTTCTGGCTTGCAGAGTTTCTGCTGAGAAATCAGCTGTTAACCTTATGGGGGTTCCCTTGTATGTTATTTGTCGTTTTTCCCTTGCTGCTTTCAATAATTTTTCTTTGTCTTTAATTTTTGCCACTTTGATTACTATGTGTCTTGGCGTGTTTCTCCTTGGGTTTATTCTGTATGGGACTCTCTGCGCTTCCTGGACTTGGGTGGCTATTTCCTTTCCCATGTTAGGGAAGTTTTCGACTATAATCTCTTCAAATATTTTCTCTGGTCCTTTCTCTCTCTCTTCTCCTTCTGGGACCCCTATAATGCGAATGTTGTTGCGTTTAATGTTGTCCCAGAGGTCTCTTAGGCTGTCTTCATTTCTTTTTATTCTTTTTTCTTTAGTCTGTTCCGCAGCAGTGAATTCCACCATTCTGTCTTCCAGGTCACTTATCCGTTCTTCTGCCTCAGTTATTCTGCTATTGATTCCTTCTAGTGTAGTTTTCATTTCAGTTATTGTATTGGTCATCTCTGTTTGTTTGTTCTTTAATTCTTCTAGGTCTTTGTTAATCATTTCTTGCATCTTCTCAATCTTTGCCTCCATTCTTATTCCGAGGTCCTGGATCATCTTCACTATCATTATTCTGAATTCTTTTTCTGGAAGGTTGCCTATCTCCACTTCATTTAGTTGTTTTTCTGGGGTTTTTTCTTGTTCCTTCATCTGGTACATAGCCCTCTGCCTTTTCATCTTCTCTGTCTTTCTGTAACTGTGGTTTTTGGTCCACAGGCTGCAGGATTGTAGTTTTTCTTGCTTCTGTTGTCTGCCCTCTGGTGGTTGAGGCTATCTAAGAGGCTTGATGGGAGGCTCTGGTGGTGGGTAGAGCTGACTGTTGCTGTGGCGGTCAGAGCTCAGTAAAACCTTAATCCACTTGACTGTTGATGGGTGGGGCTGGGTTCCCTCCCTGTTGCTGTGGCGATCAGAGCCCAGTAAAACCTTAATCCACTTGACTGTTGATGGGTGGGGCTGGGTTCCCTCCCTGTTGGTTGTTTTGCCTGAGGCAACCCAACACTGGAGCCTACCCGTGCTCTTTGGTGGGGTTAATGGCAGACTCTGGGAGGGCTCACGCCAAGGAGAACTTCCCAGGACCTCTGCTGCCAGTGTCCTTATCCCCACGGTGAAACAGAGCCACCACTCGCCTCTGCAGGAGACCCCCCAACACCAGCAGGTACGTCTGGTTCAGTCTCCCCCAGGGTCACTGCTCCTTCCCCTGGGTCCCGATGCACACATTACTTTGTGTGTGCCCTCCAAGAGTGGGGTCTCTGTTTCCCCCAGTCCTGTCACAGTCCTGCAATCAATTCCCACTAGACTTCAAAGTCTGATTCTCTAGGAATTCCTCCTCCCTTTGCCGGACCCCCAGGTTGGGAAGCCTGAGGTGGGGCTCAGAACCTTCACTCCAGTGGGTGGACTTCTGTGGTATAAGTGTTCGCCAGTCTGTGAGTCACCCACCCAGCAGTTATGGGATTTGATTTTACTCTGATTGCGCCCCTCCTACCGTCTCACTGTGGCTTCTCCTCTGTCCTTGGACGTGGGGTGTCCTCCTTGGTGAAGTCCAGGGTCTTCCTGTCAATGATTGTCCAGCAGCCAGTTGTGATTCTGGTGCTCTCGCAAGAGGGAGTGAGAGCACGTCCTTCTACTCCGCCATCTTGGTTAATCTCTCCATCAATCTTTTGATGTAGGTTGTTGGGGAGGAAAGTTTCCTCTTCCCTTCTAGGTTCTTCTGGCTGGTGACCTGAGATAGATTCACAGGAGAAAAACAAACAAAAGTTTAATAACATGTGTACTTGGGAGAGACCCAGGAAAACTGAGTAACTCGCCAAAATGGCTGAAGCTTTCACCTTAAATACGATCTTCAGCTAAAGACAAAAGAAGATGTTGGGTGTAGTGGTTTGGGACTTCAAAGGGGAGGAAAGCAATTCACCTGGAGATGCAAAAGCAGATGTTTGCTTGGCCATGCAGGGGCAATGGGACACAGAGTGGACTTTGATGTCTAGGCGCTGCTGAGTTTCCCCCAACACAACTAGTCCATTTTCTTTGCAGATATTTCTGGAGATACCTCTATTCTGGGAATAGGTCCTTTATCTAAATTCTTTAGACAGCTAGTGGGGAGGTAAAAACACAGACTTACTGAGTCTTCTGTTTCTTAAAAATAATCAGCCTAAAATAATCCTCATGCCAAAGAGACATTTTGGGGTGGCAAATTGTGCTTCCCTACAAGATCCAAGTCTCTATGGAACCTACTGTTTGGAATTTTGTGTTATCTTCTGGCATTAATAATACCTATGAATCACTGCCTATAATTTTCAGTTTGAGATAAAACTAAGTGAAAATTCATCTATATTTTTAAAGTGTCTCCCAGTGTTCATGGTTGTCTTGTCCTTATCTAAGTCATTACTAATTCTTTTTAATTCTCGAGTCTTTTGAGAACATTCAACTTAGTCTTCATAGATGTAACAACTGTTTGTACTGTTTTAATTAAATCACATAATTTACTGTGAAAGAACTGGCAAAAACAGGTTGAGAAATACACATATTTGTCTCTTGATTATCATGAAACTCTACTGGTAGGTGCAGGAGTAGTTTATTAATTACATTCTGATATTCTTTCAGCAAGCCCTGGGCATCAACCTGCATGCTTTAAGAAGATGTGGAACTCATTAGTCATTTTGATAGGTTGTGTTGGGGAAGGGCAAATTTCCCCTCTATCTCTCTTGAGTTCTGTGGCTGGACTACTACACAAGACAGATT
Source organism: Balaenoptera acutorostrata (assembly GCF_949987535.1). Taxonomy (NCBI): domain Eukaryota; kingdom Metazoa; phylum Chordata; class Mammalia; order Artiodactyla; family Balaenopteridae; genus Balaenoptera; species Balaenoptera acutorostrata. The sequence continues at coordinate 52,228,759 of NC_080068.1, read as the reverse complement.
AAAAGGAGAAAAAGAAACAAAATTTAACTTATGCACATGGAGGTCCCACAGTCATGTGACCTAGGAAGTGGCCAAAGCAGGCAGCTTTTATACTTTTTAGACAAACAAACAATAAATTTGTGACGAATTCACAGGACAAAGAAAATTAGGCTTTGGGTGCTTAATTAGTGAAGAATCTAAGCAGAGTTTGAGTTTGGGATGGTAAACTAAAGGAGTAACAAGTTTTGTTTATATAAGTTTCCTGCCCCAAATTCCCTATCTCTGGAAATCAGGGTGTCCTTCTACCTTCAGATGCAAGGAGTGCACCTTTCATGAGAGATTGATTTCCTACTTTCAAGGAGACAGAGAGGAGGGTCAGAGTGTCCCTCTTACAATGGCTCTTTCTTAAGTAACTAATTCAAAATAATTAATATGCCATTGAGGCGTATTTTGGGATGGCCTGCCCTGAGCCCCAACAGTTGGCTATGTGCAAGTAGATTGAAATAGCCTCTCTCTGGTACATGTCTTATAAGATTGTTATAACGAACCAATGAAACAATAAGCAAATGAACAAATGAAATGATTCTAGTCAATTACATCTCCAATTTTCCATCATTTTGTTAATAATCTGGATTCCAAGTTATTTCATGATTAGAAGTCAGAAATTATTTTTCACAATTAGGACAATATCTTGAGCAACAGAAATTCTAAATTAGAATTATAATTCTGGTGTTGGGATACAAGCTTGCATAAGGATTAAACAGAATGTGCAAGCAGTTTTCATGCATCTCATTTGGGTAAGAAAGCAAAGAAATGAGAGAGAATTCTGTCCTATTTGATGGTAATGAATCTATCACAGGCTTAAGCTCATGCTTTTGTTCAGGAGCTGTGTGACTTTGGTCCAGATTGAAAGTACTCAGGATAAAATTGTGTGTCCACAGTCACATGGTCTGGCTGTTTGTCCTGTAGCTGGTCCTACACCTAGGGAGAGATGAAACAATCATATGTGAATGCTTCCCTGCTCCTTTCCTAACTGTGCATAGATTCTGTCAGTATCAATAAGTGATCATTTTGTCAAGGCCAGAATGATGTCTGCTATTCGTGTTGTATATATTTTTCTCCTAATTACGTATTATTTGCTTTTAGCTTTTATTGAGTTACATCTATTAAACTTGTATTAAAAGTTATATCATTTGTAGAGTATGTCAACTGAAGAAAAATGCACACCCTAAAAGTTGAGAGTTAAGTTTTATTTGGGGACATTACTGAGGACTGTAGCCTGGGAGACAGCCTCTCAGGTAGCTCTGAGAAACTACTCCAAAGAAGTAAGGAAGGAGCTAGGATATCTAGGAGTTTTTGCTGGCAAAAAAAAAAAAAGGTAGTTGAACATCAAAAGATTACTGCTAATCACAAAAAACAGACATCTCAAGTTAATGATTTTAGTGATTTTCTATGTATGGGAAGATGCAAAAGTCTGGGCTCATTGAAATTATTCCTTAGATATGCATCTTAACTATCTAGGGTCAGTATCCAGAACACAGAATGTTTCCTGTTTTTCTCCATCCTGAATTACCCTCAGGGTGCACTGTTAGGCAGGGGGTGGGGTGACTACAGTGGTTGATAGCTTGATGATGGACAACATTTGTTGTTGACTGGAATGGCAGGCAACATTCCCTTTCCACAAGTATGTGTCAGTTTGTAGTGTTAAAAATAAGGTGGAATAATGGTCTTTAAAAATTGGGAACCAGTGACATTCTTTTTCGACTAAAGCAATGAAAGGGAAATGATAATGTCCACAAGCTTGAAGCACACTGGAAATTTGCTCTAAATGTTTGTTGTAGGGTGGTGTTTGGTACAGGGTGAATTTGGTTTAAAAGGGTTTAAATTATATGAATTATATGAAAGCATTCAGATGTAACTCTAGAAAACAGCAATCACTCAATTAAATTTTAATGTGGTTTTTTACAACTACTGCTCCATGATAACTATTACTAGTATTAGTAATGGCAATTTTTATCATTTATTATTGCCAGACATTGTTATAAAGTGCTTTATATACAAGAAATCATTTAACACTCCAACAACCCTTAACAGTAGGTACATTTTTTTTGATCTGTGGTTTATAGTCGAGGAAACTGAACTGAGAAACTTGTGTAAGGTCACAACAAGTGAGTAGCAGAGAAGTACCAGGAGACCCAATTATAGTATTCTTTCAATCATAATCACAGTCCCACAACTGAGACTGCAAGTCAAGCACCAAGAGAGGTGCTTACTCACCTTTTTGTATTTTCTTGCTTTCTAAGAAATCTACCTCTCATCTATTTCTGGGAAGAAAATTATTAGGTAGAATGGGAAAACTTATTCTATCTTATCTATCTTTTTCTAAAATAGTTTTTCAAATATTTCCCTTCATTTATCTAGTTTGAAGCCTTTGAGGTTTAACGTCTTCCAATTTATGTAAGAGGATTGAACAGAGAAATCAGAATGAATTACAGGATTAAAGGATTAAATATGGAGAGGGCGAGTAAGAAAAGTGAGAATTCATGGTGTAGATATAACAAAGACAAAATTTCTAGAATTTAGTAGGCATAAAAATGTGGATATTGACCTAATTAATGCATGAAGATATGTATATTTGTCTAAAACTTGATTCTTCATTTGGAGAAAAAAGGTCTTGCTATAATTGCTCTTCTTGAGAGCTTATGGAATTTATGTATGCAGAATACTTTTTACTCTATATTTAATGTTCTTGACCAGAGTGGGAAATTTTCATCACTCTGGACTCCTCAGTTTTTGTAGAGCTTCTTTTCTGTTTATTTCTAAATAATTTCTAAATTAGACTTGACCTTTGTTATAGCTCCCCCCCTTTCTTTATGGAGAAAAATGATTCCACATAGAGTATTTCATTGCTTTTTAGTAATATGTTTCTTCCACTAGACTATTAGTTCCATCAAAGCAGGGGGAATTGGAGTCAGCATTTTTATTCCACCTTGCATCATGGTAGACTCTTAGTGAATGTTATTGCTGGAATGAATGAACCCTGTAGTTTCACAGCTATTGCTTTGTGTGTATGTGTGTCATTGAAGGTTCATCCTTCTACCTATTCTGCTACATCTAAGAGAGTAGTGTGTAAGTTCTGTCACTGATCAAGATTTGGTGAGGATCTTATACCCCCATACCCTTGAAGGCTTCCTAAGTGATAGTATTTATTATACAAAGGACATGCTAGGAAAATGTACATTTTATTACTTGAATAGGACTTTAGCCTCTGACCTCTTAACTACATTGATTATCTTTCAAACATACTGGGACTTACCTTTCCAACTTTTAGGCCTTAGCTTAAATGCCACTGGCTCAGGGAGCCTTTCCCAGCCCATACCTTCTAAAATTACTTTAATTCTGTCAATTCCTATGTTAGATCTGCTTTTTTCTATGGCAGACAAATAAAGTACTCCAAATATCCACATGTTCCCTTACATTTCCCAACTTCTCCTAGGTTGGGGCCATGTGACTTCTGGTTACTGGACTGTGAGAGAAAGTGACTTTTTTTTTTTTTTTTTTTTTTGTTGAAATTTGAGTCTCAGATTTTTTTTTTTTTTTTAATTTTATTTATTTATTTATTTATTTATTTTTGGCTGTGCTGGGTCTTTGGTTCGTGCGAGGGCTTTCTCCAGTTGCGGCAAGCGGGGGCCACTCTTCATCGCGGTGCGGGGACCGCTCTTCATCGCAGTGCGCGGGCCTTTCACTATCGCGGCCCCTCCCGTCGCGGGGCACAGGCTCCAGAAGCGCAGGCTCAGCAGCCGTGGCTCACGGGCCCAGCCGCTCCGCGGCATGTGGGATCCTCCCAGACCAGGGCTCGAACCCGTGTCTCCTGCATTAGCAGGCAGACTCTCAACCACTGCGCCACCAGGGAAGCCCGAAAGTGACTTTTTTGAGCCACTTCTGGACTGAGATGGTTAAAAGCTATGTGGCCCCCATCCCGTCTCCCCCTTTTGTTGCAGTTTTCATGAAAGCTACGTGTTGTAGATGATTGCCAGTTATGAGAAGAAAGGAAGTGGGATTCTTTTTTTTTTTTTAAACTTCGGATTTATTTATTTATTTATTTATTTATTTATTTATTTATTTATTTATGGCTGTGTTGGGTCTTCGTTTCTGTGTGAGGGCTTTCTCTAGTTGTGGCAAGTGGGGGCCACTCTTCATCATGGTGCGTGGGCCTCTCATTATCGCGGCCTCTCTTGTTGTGGAGCACAGGCTCCAGACGCGCAGGCTCAGTAACTGTGGCTCAGGGGCCTAGTTGCTCCTTGGCATGTGGGATCTTCCCAGACCAGGGCTCGAACCCGTGTCCCCTGCATTGGCAGGCAGATTCTCAACCACTGCACCACCAGGGAAGCCCCAGGAAGTGGGATTCTTAACAGAGGCTTACGTGAGTAAGAAATAAGTATCCTTTCATAAATGATTGGGATTTCAGATTAAAACACACACACACACACACACACACACACACACACACACACACACAAATGTGATGAAAACTATAAACACACAGATCTAAGAAGCTCAACAAACTCCAAGCCCATAAAATATGAAAAAACTATACCAAAAACACAAAAATCAAATTGTTCAAATGCAGTGTGATAGAAAAAATGTTGAAAGCAGCAAGAGGGGGGGAAATGTCACATTATATACAGAGAAACAAAAAGAAGGAATTAGCAGATTTCTTGTCAAAAACAATGTAAGCAAGAAGACAGTGAGTAGAACATCTTGATTTTTAAAGTACTGAAAGAAAAAAAAACTATTGATCATGAATTCTATACTCAGTGAAAATATCTTTAAAACCTAAAGGCAAAAAAGCATTTTTTACACATTTAGGAAGAGTAGAATCCAGACAGAGCTGAAAACAATCAACAGCACACCCACACTATAAAAAATGGAAGTCCTTCAGGCAGAAAGAAATGATACCAAATGAAAATATGTATCTAGCCAAAGGAATGAAGAACAATGGAAATTGTAGCTACATGAGTAAGTATATCTGATATTTTTCTTATTAGTCAAATAATTTTAGAATATAATTGGTATTTATCCCAAAATAAAAACAATTTAATGTGTGGTTTGTAGCATGTACAACAATAGCACAAAAGTCAGAAAGGAAGAAAGGATATTATTGTAAGATTTTTATTCTATATGTGAAGTGATATATCACTTGAGGGTAGACTGAAATAAGTTAAAGCTGCATACTATAAAATCACAAGCAGATACAGCCACTATGGAGAACAGTATGGAGGTTCCTTAAAAAACTAAAAAATAGAACTACCATATGACCCAGCAATCCCACTACTGGGCATATACCCTGAGAAAACCATAATTCAAAAAGAGTCATGTACTGGGCTTCCCTGGTGGCGCAGTGGTTGAGAATCTGCCTGCCAATGCAGGGGACACGTGTTCGAGCCCTGGTCTGGGAGGATCCCACATGCCACGGAGCAACTGGGCCCGTGAGCCACAATTACTGAGCCTGCGCGTCTGGAGCCTGTGCTCTGCAACAAGAGAGGCCGCGATAGTGAGAGGCCCGTGCACCGTGATGAAGAGTGGCCCCCGCTTGCCACAACTAGAGACAGCCCTCACACAGAAATGAAGACCCAATACAGCCATAAAAAAAAAAAAAAAAAAGAGTCATGTACCAAAATGTTAATTGCAGCTCTATTTACAATAGCCAGGACATGGAAGCAACCTAAATGTCCATCATCAGATGAATGGATAAAGAAGATGTGGCACTTATATACAATGGAATATTACTCAGCCATAAAAAGAAATGAAATGGAGTTATTTGTAGTGAAGTGGATGGAGTTAGGGTCTGTCATACAGAGTGAAGTAAGTCAGAAAGAGAAAAACAAATACCGTATGCTAACACATATATATAGAATCTAAGGGAAAAAAAAAAAAAAGGGTCATGAAGAACCTAGTGGCAAGACGGGAATAAAGACACGGACCTACTAGAGAATGGACTTGAGGATATGGGGAGGTGGAAGGGTAAGATGTGACAAAGTGAGAGAGTGGCATGGACATATATACGCTACCAAACGCAAAATAGATAGCTAGTGGGAAGCAACTGCATAGCACAGGGAGATCAGCTCTGTGCTTTGTGACCACCTAGAGGGGTGGGATAGGGAGGGTGGGAGGGAGGGAGATGCAAGAGGGAAGAGATATGGGAACATATGTATATGTATAACTGATTCACTTTGTTATAAAGCAGAAACTAACACACCATTGTAAAGCAATTATACTCCAATAAAGATGTTAAAAAAAAAAATCACAAGCAGCTGCTAAAAAAAACCCCACACAGCAAAGAGTTATAGCTAATAAGCCAGTAAAAGAGATAACATCCAATAGTTAAAAATGTTCAAATTATTCTAAAGGAAGAAAGAAAATGGGGGAACAATAGATTTAATCACATAAATGTAATGTATATAATCCAGTTAAATGTCAGAGGTTGTCAGATTGAATAAAAAACAAGACCCAACTATATGGTGCCTACAGGAAATACATTTTAAGTATAAGGATCCAGAGAGGTTAAAAGAAAAAGGATGTAAAAGACACACTATATTAACATAAATCAAAAGAAAGCTGGAGTGGTTATGTTAATAGCAGGCAAAGTATATTTCAGAGCAATGGATACTACCATGAATAAAGAAGGTCATTCCACAGTAATAAAGGAGTCAGTTTATCAAACAGAAATACCAACCTCAATTGTTTATATACCTAAGAAGAAAGCATTAACAAAAACTAATAGAATTGTAAGGAAAATAGACAAATCCAAAATTATAATCATAGATTTTAGTACCCCTCTCTCAATAACTGAGAGAACAAGTGGAGAGAAAATCAGTAAGAACAAAGATTTGAAGTAGAATATCATCCAATTTGATCTAATTGACATTTACAGAACACTCTCCCTGCAAACAACAGAATACACATTTTTTTTCAAGTTCACATAGAACATTTACCAAGAGATAACATATTCTAGGCTATAAAACAAATCTCAAATATAGAAGGATTTACATTACCTAAAGCATTTTCCCTCACCACAATGGAGTTAGATTAAAAATCACTAGCAGAAAAATATCTGGAAAATTTCCCAATATTTGGAAAATAAATAACATCTAAATAACCCATGTGTCAAGTAAGAAAATAAAAGGGAAGTTAGAAATCACTTTTAACATTTCAATGAAAATACAATATATCAAAATTTATGGTATGCTGCTAAAAAATTACTTAGGAGGAAATATATAGCACTAAACACCTATCTTAGAAAAGAAGAAAGGTCCCACATCAATAACCTCAGCTCCCACCTTAAGATACTAGAAAAAGAAGAGCAAGTTAAAGACAAAGTAAGGACAAGAAAGGAAGTAATAAAGATCAGGGCAGAAATTAATGAATTAGAAAACAAAATAATAATGAAGAAAATAATGAAATGAAAGCTAGACTATCAGGGAAAAAGGAAGATACAAATTACCAATATCAGAAATGAGAAAGATCACTATAGATTTTACAGATATTAAAAAGATAAAAGGGAATATGTTAGACAACTTTATCCCAGTTAATTTGGCAAATTAGAGGAAATGGACTACTTTCTTGAAAGATACACACTGCCAAAGTGCACGCAAAAATAAATAGATAACCTGAATAACTCTTATTAAAAAATCGACTTTGTAGTGAAAATCCATTCCACAAAGAAAGCTCCATGTTCAGATGGCTTTACTGGTGAAGTCTACCAAATATTTAAAGAAAAAATAATATTGAAGAGGCGGAAATACTTCCTAAGTCATTATATGAGTCCACCATTACTCTGATACCAAAAAACAGGCAAAGGCATTAGAAGAAAGGAAAACCACAGAACAGTATCTTTCATGAACATAAATGAAAAAGGATTAGCAAAATTTAACAAATAAAATCCAACAATATATAAAAAGTATCATTCATCATGACCAAAATTCATCATGACTTTTATTACAGGAATGCAACATTGGTTTAACATTAGAAAATCAAACAATGTATTTCACCACATTAACAAACTAAAAATGGAAAATCATATGATTATCTCAATAAATAGATTAACTTTTTGGTAAAATTCATTGATTCCTGATAAAAAGCTGTCATATAACTAATAATAATAAAAGGGAACTTCCTCAAGCTGATAAAGGACACATATAAAAAATTCACAGCTAACATCATAGTTCATTATGAAAGACAGTATTTTCCTCTTATGATCAGGAAGAAATCAAGAATGTCCATTCTTATCATGTCTATTCATGGAGATTCTAACTGACACAGAAGGCAAGGCAAGGGAAAGAAAATAAAAAGCAGATAACATGATTGTCTATGTAGAAAATCCAATGGAATCTAGAAAAAAAAAAGCTACTAATACTAATAAATGAGTTTAACAAGATTGGAAGATACAAGATTAATATGCAAATATCAATCTCCATCCTATGTATTAGCATCAAATATCAGATACTGAGATGAAAAGAGACATTTAAAATAGGATCAAAAATGTGAAATCTTCAGGCATAAATTTGACAAAAGATGTGAGAACCTGTGCATTGAAAACTACAGAACATTCCTGAGAGAAATTAAAGAAGACCTAAATAAATCAATATATTATGTTCATGGGTTGGAAGACTAAATATTGTTAAGATGTCAGTTATCTTCAAATTAATTTGTGGATTCAAGGCAGTCCCAATTAAAATCCCAGCATACTTTTTTGTAGCAGTTGATAAACTGATTGTCAAATTCATATAGAAATGCAAAGTACCTAGAATAGTTAAAACAGCTTTGAAAATGAGTTATATTGTTGAAAGAGTAATACTTCCTGATTTTAAGACTAATCAAACGTCTTAAAATCAAAGGATACAAACTTTCAGTTATCAAATAAGTCATGGGGATGTAATGCACAGCACAGTGACTAAGATTAATAATACTGTATGGCATATTTGAAAGTTCTTAAGAAAGTACGTCTTAAAAGTCATCATAAGAAAAAAATATTGTGACTATATGTGGTGAGGGATGTTAACTAGACTTACTGTGGTGATTATTTTGTAATATATGTAAATATTGAATCATTATGTTGTACATCTGAAACTAATATAATGTTATATGTCATTTATACCTCAATTAAAATTTATTAAATAGACTAATTATAAAGCTACAGTAATCAAGACAGAGTGGTATTGGAATCAGGATAGAGAAACATCAATGGGCAAAAATTAGAATTCCACAAATAGATCCACATCTATATTAACAACTAATTTTTGACAAAGTTGGAAAGACAAATTAGTGCAGAAAAGATGTGCTTTTCAATAATGGTGCTGGAACAATTGGATTGCGTATGAATATGAAACAAGAACTTGATAAATTAGATTTCATCAAAATTTAAAACTACTGCTTTTCAAAAGATACTATTAAAAGAATGAGAAGATAAGGCAGATGAGAAGAAAATATTTGCAGAGCACATATTTGATAACATATGTATATGTGGAATATATGAAGTGCTCTCAAAAATCAATATCAGGAAAATGAAAACAACCCAATTAAACAAAGCCCAACTCTAGCCGGAATAACATAAATCCTCTTGTCCCTAAAACAAGAAAAAACTGAACAAACTGAAAATCAATACTTTTCTTGACCCATCAGAGAACTGAGGTTGCAAGGCAAACCACCATCCCAAAATCTGGAGAGATAAGAAAATCCAGAAAGTTGCAACCAAGATCTATTTACCTGTACAGAAGCTACTGGAACCATAAACTGATGGAAACAATGTAATTGGGAATTTTGATGAATTTCTGGAAGTAAAGTGTGTACTAGCATAAGAATGAGAAACTCCTGGGGGCCCTAGTCTTGGATGTAGCTTTCAACAAAAAAATGACAAGACATGCCAAAAGACAAAGAAAAACAGTCTGAAGAACCCAAAAAGCATCAGAACAAGATTCACATCTGACACAGATTTTGGAGTTATTAGGAAATTTAAGATAACTATGATTAATATATTAGGGGCTCTGGTGGAAAAAGTAGACAATATGCAAGAACAGATGGGTAATGAAAGCAGAGAGATGGCAACTCTAAGAAAGATTCAAAAAGAAATGCTGAAATCAAAAACACTTTAACAAAAATGGAAAACGCATTGATGGTCTCAACTGTAGACTGGACATGGCCAAGAAAAGAATCAGTAAGCTTCAGAATATATAAGTAGAAACTTCTCAAATTGAAATGCAGAGAGGAAAACAAAAAAGACAGAAGAAAACATTCAAGAACTATAGGACATTTTCAAAAGGTATAACATACACACAGTTGGAATACCAGGAGAAGAGAGAACAGGGCAGAAGAGATATTTGAAGTAATAATGGCTAAAACTTTTCAAAATTAATAACAGACACCAAACCATAAAGAACACCAAACAGGATAAATACTAAAAATCATCAAAAGATTTGAACAGATACTTCACCAAAGAAGAAATACAAATGATAAATAAGGACATAAGTAGATACTCAACATCTGTAGTCATTAGAGAAACTCGAATGGAAACTATAATAAGATACTACTACACACCTATTAGAATGGTTGTTATTAGAACTACAACTGACAATACCATATATTAGTGAGGATGTGTTGCCGGTGGAATGCAAAATGGTACACTTTGAAAAATAGTTTGGCAGTGTCCTAAAAATTTACATATATATATTTATTATATGGTCCATCCATTCCATGTCTATGTATTTACTTAAAGAAAGAGATATATGTGTCAATATAAAGACTTGTATATGCATATTCATAGAAGTATGATTTGCAATAGCCAAAAGCTATAAACAACTCAAATATGCATTAACAGGTGAATAGATATTAACTATGGTTTATCTATACAATGGACTATTACCCAGCAGTAAATAAAGGAATGAAATATTGATGCACACTCCAGCTTGGGTGAATATCAAGATAATTATGCTGAGTGAAATTATCCATACAAATAAGAGTACATACTCTGTGGTTCTATTTATATAAAATTTTATGTAATACAAACTGATATATAGTGACAGAAAGCAGATCAGTGGTTATTAGTCTGCTTGGTCTGCTATACCAAAATATCATAGACTGGGTGCCTTAAATAACAAAAATTTATTTTCTCACAGTTCTGGAGCCTGTCTGAGATCAGGGTGCCAGCATGGTTGGGTTAGTGAGAGCTCTCTTCCTGGCTTTCAGACAGACAACCCCTTCTTTCTGTGTCTGCACATAGCAAAGAGAGCAAGCTCTCTGGTGTCTCTTCTTATAAGGGCGCTAATCCCATCATGAGGGCCCCACCCTGATGACTTCATGTAAACCTAATTACATATCATTACATTAGGGGTTGGGGGATTCAACATATGAATTTTGGGGGGACACAATTCAGCCCATAGCAAGTGGTTACAAGTAGTTGGAGGTGAGGGGACAGGAAAGGGAAGGAGGAAGGGATGAGGAAAAGGGGCCTGTGGAAACTTTTCAGGGTGGTGTATATGTTCATTACCTTGATTGTGGTGATGGTTTCACAAGTATATACATACGTCAAAGCCTATCAAATTGTACACTTTAAATATGTGCAGTCTATTATATTCAAATATTCTTAAATAAAGCTGTTTAAAAAAATCTATTAGGAATACAAATAAATGCAATAAAACTATATGGAAAGGAAGTCAAGGGAATGATAAGCACAGGATGCAGGATGAAGTTTACCTAAGGCTGGAGCAGGAAATGAGGTGGGTTCATGGGCGAAATATATGATTAAATATAGACTATTGTCAAGTCCATAACTTTTGTTTGGGGTGGTGGATTTGCATATATCTAGCTTATTATGAAAAATAACTAATTAATAATTTAAAATTCGATTGTGCTTGGACCAATATTGAGAT